>NW_009937812.1:5370-16634 GCF_000696875.1 Nestor notabilis
AATACATAGTGCTGTGCTTGACAGAGGGCAGCAGGAGATTTCGAAGTTGTCCAAGTTCTGGAAGAGTTTATAGTACGTTCTTTTTATCTGCTGAACTTTGGAAATGTCACTGAGTACTGAAAATCTAGCAAAGACAAGAGGCCTCCCACTATTTTTCTTCAGTCTAAACGAAGAAAATCATGTTATTTAGTGAAAAAAATGCTTGGAATGCTATACCTGTGGTGGTGGGAAGAGCATGAGGGAAGGAGAAAGAAAACTGTTAGTTGCAAAAGCCTGCAACTGAACTTTCTCTTTTGCTAAAATCTTCAAAGTGCCCAACTACACACCTAAGCAGCTTGATCATCAGCTCTGGTAGAAGAGGATCAGTGGCACTGTAAAATTCATCTCTGATAAGGAGCTGGTCTAGTTACTACACTGGTATCAAAAGACTGTGACAAAATTAGAGATTTGAGAAAAGTCATACCCAGGTGCTACTGGCATCCAAATATACAGATACGTATTGCAAGATGCAGGCATTTCTACTGAGGGGAGAGCAACTGAGTAAATCCAGCACTTTGTGTACTGGAGAGGATTGCCCAATACTCTCTTCTATGAGTGAGTGCTGGCGCTGTATTTATTGAAGGTGCAATGTCACATCTGACTTTAATATTCTTACTAAAATGATGGTTTTCATACTTTTAAAGTGATCTTTTCCTAATCTCATTGAAAAGAGAATGCTAAAGAAAAGCTAGGAACCACTGCAGTGTTTAGGACAGGGTGGGCTGGTTTCTTTTTTTACTTAACACTCTGAGAAATGATTCTATAATTCAAAATTATAAACTAAGAACTAGATGCTACATTTGGACATGGAAAGAAAGAAGAGGAGACACCATAATTTCTCATGATAAAATTTTCCATTACTAAAAGGTTGATCCATTTTAAACCTGGTGATGCTGTAGGGTACAAAGCTAATGCCCAGCAGGGCTGTTGAGGGTTAGAAGAGGCTATGATGACAAAAAAAAAGGTGAAGCGTGAAACCAGATTAGCAATGAACAGATAGCATGAAAAGTGCTGACAGAAAGCATAGAAAGACAGCAAGGAAGAGTGAAGAAAACTTTTAAGTTAGGAAAAAGATTCGACAGCTTGAATCTGCTACTGCAAATATCCCCCATCCCTCTCCCTTGGGAGGGCATCATTTTTAATTTCTGCAGCCAAATCCCGTTACTCAGCAGTTATCATGTTTTGAGCTCTCCCCAGGAGATGGGGGAACAGGCATTTCACACTACTGGTGCAATCCATTTCTGGGCAGACTTGCCAGCCACCGTGGTTTCTGGGATTCATGCCAGCAGGGATAAGTCTGCTTGTCAGTATAAATCCCATGTATACATAGGCCATAAACTCGTGCCAGCTTCTTTTTTTTTTGTGTTTTGTTTGCCCTTCCATCCCTATTCAATGGAGCTCTCCCATTAGCTTGGGCTTTTTTCCTTTTACATTGAATTGTCCTTGGAAACCACAAGGGTTTATAAGTTCAGGGAAATAGGAAGAAAAATATAGCATGGATTTGAACTCGTTTTGCAGACTCTGTGAAATTCAGTGGTGGTTCAGGAGGTCTGAAAACCCCCAAACTCCACAGGAATCCCTCAGAGCTACTGATGTTGCAAACCTGACAGAGCTGCATTTTGTTGGATGTTACCATCACCTGGTGCAATTTTTCTTCTTAGAATTTTCCAGAGGACTGGGATGGTGGTTTTTGGTGCCAGAAGCTGGAATTTGTACTTGCCACCCACACAGAAGAATCTGTTTGCATATGGTATTTATGCCACTTTTGTGTGACATATGTTTGCATGTCTCACTCCCAGAATGGGAAGTCTCAGGCAGTGGGGAGGAGGAGGAACAGCAGGCCAAAGCCGCCTGCTTTTGAGTGGAAGAGTTATGAAGCTCCAAATGGCTTAATTTTTGTTTTTCTGAAGAAAAGGATAAACAAGGGCAAAGTATAAAGAGGAAAGAGGTAGTGGCGAGTAGGAGGACTTCATGTAAGATGTCTGTGTGTGCATGTGTGTATGCATACATATGCATATATATACACATACACACACACACTCCCATCTTATGAATAAGAGGCCAGTCTCAAGAATCCAAGATTTCTCCAACTCCCAAATGTTAGAAGTATGAAGAAAAAAAAATATCCAAACAAAGCAACAGCAGTCACACTAGAGATGGTTCCATGCCAGATTCGCTGCTGACTGCAGTACCCTCACAGAAATACCTCTCTGCTTTCTCACAGCCCTTTTAATCGCACCAACTTTTATTTATTCCAGTCCAGTGCAGGGGAGATAAATTGGGGGGGGGGGGGAGAAAAAGAAAAAAATAAAATTATTCACAGAAAATGAAAGCAGTCAAACAATTATTTTTGAGTTGTTTCAAGTAAATACAGCTTTGGTCATTTCATTACCATTGTTAAAAGAAAATGTAAGTGGTTTTGAAGATGGTTTACACAATGCAACACCCTCCCCAAGCACTCTGGCACAAGGCCCAGTGCCATAAACACATATGTACACGTTTAATGTTATTACTCTGAATCACTATTCCAGCACAGCTATTCATATCAGTAAGGCTAGACAGTGTTTTCAGGGTGAGTGAAGGATCACTCTGTTGCCCATACCAATGAAATCTAAAGGAAACTCATTGGATTTACAGACCTCTCCCTTGATCATTTTGTGCCTTACATTGCCACTTATGCTGTGGTGATAACTTCATTTCATAGGAGAGCTGTGGTGAATGATAGCGGAGTTACTGTGATGCCCAAGAAACTGATGTGGTGGGCATCACATGAGTTTTTAAGAGATATCAAACACTCAAGTTCCACAGTGCAATGACAACACTGAAGTCCTTTCATAATTGGAGTTGCCCTCTGTTGGGATCTCTTCATGTGTTAATCAAATTTTGTACTAAAAGTTTTTCTCAAAATATCCTTTGCCTCCAAGACAGAGGTTATTTGGGCTTTATCTTGTTTGTTTGTTGTTTTTGGGGTATGTTGTGTTGGGTTTTTTTGTGGGGTGGTTTTTTTTTTTTTGTTTTTTTAAGTAAATTACATATTTTGATGTTCTTTTCAACAGAATAGAGGGTATTCATATTAATTCACCCAAAATAACCATTAAAAGACTGAAGCTTGTGACATTCAAGCTGTGTGGTGAAACTCTTTCCACAATTGCTATTTAAGCACCTAGCAGTTGCAGAGACATGTAGGAAAGAAGAGGTAGGTGAATTGAAGGTTTGAGGGTTAGTAAGGAGAACTTAGAGCCAAACTCTTCAAACTTTACTCTATCAAACGCCTAGCAATGGTAACAACTCTCATGTAAAGCCAGCAGGGGAAAGGGACTTTGTGATGGGTAAAAGGCACAAGAATAAGCAGGGAGCAAGAGCATATAACGGAACTTTTCTGTGGCAGGAAACATCAGTGCTGAAAGTGGAAATACAATTTCACTCAGCATCTTGAGGTCAGCATTGAAAAGCCTCAGAGAATATATTTAAGAGTAGAAAGGTTTATGCTGCAAACCAGATGTACTGGAAAGCTTCCTACCACCCCTCTATAAATCATCAGCAAGGCAGTAGTGCAGCAGAGGAGGAGGACAAGCAAGTATCTGTGGAGTGAGTTAAGAGCCATTATTTCCTTCCTACCCACCTGCACCATGTGAGCGGAGTGTCAGAGGTGTGTGATAGGCCAGGCCCATAGAAGGCCTGTCTACCACTTGCCAAAGCCTAATATTTCAGAAACATTTGGAAGGGCAAAAGCATTCAGTGGGGACTGTCTAGGAATAGATATGGAGTAAATGCTATTCCAGCTCAGCTCTTGCTTTGCAATTTAATCAAGGATGTTTGTGTGGCTGATCTGTGCCACTTGTGGCAAGATAGCATTATCCACTAAAGCGCTACCCACCATTATCCCCACAGCTATTTTACATGCAGGGTCGACCCTTGGAGTGAAGGGGAAAGTGGGGAATTTCAGAGCAAGGCCAGAGTATGCATCCCTGCATGCCTGGCATTCACATAACTGAAGCAGCTGAGCATGGTGGTACTGAAGAAAAGGAAAAAAATATGTTTGGAGACATGAGAATTAATTGCAAAAGGGAGGAGGAGAGAACATTTACACCTGCTTCAAGGCACAGATGACAGCCCAGTGGAAAACTTGTTTACTTAATAAGCTTGCTCCATCATTTCTTCCCCTACCCAGCACTCTGCTTCTTAATCTCTCCAAATCCCTCTATCCAGGGATTCTTTCTCTCCCATTTCTGCTCTGCTACATGCTTACAATCCTCTCTCTATATTTTTTATCCTCTTTATCGCCTTAACTTGGACCATTTTGTACTATAGCTTTTTCACTGCAATCACAGATAAGCAGTGGAAGATGATATTGTTTTGTTCACCAGAACATCTTCCAGCAAACTACAGTTCCATGGACTGGCTAATGAAGTCTGGGCACCTTAGTACAATAGCAAGAGTTATTCTGCTACTCCACAGATCATGGATAGAACATTTCAGGTTCTGTTTTTACCCATGTCTTACATCCATACCTTTTCTGGTTTAAAACCTACTTGATTACTTTTTTTTCCCCTCTTATCCAGCCGTATCTAGATGGGGTTTGTGCCATTATCATTTGTGCCATTATCATTCTCAGGTTTGAATGCTCTCCATTTGCAAATGAGCATTTCAAATGAGTGGGAGGTATGTTAGGTAGGGTGAGGACAATATCTTCCTTTCTATTCAAGAGCTTGCCAACAGAAGCATATGTAGGCTGGGCTGATTCCAAAAGTCTCTCGAGCATACGGAGCACTAGTTTACACTGCATTCAGACCTCCCGCTCGATTTGGTATGTTGGCAGAGCTCCCACCACAAGCACCTCATTTCGGAGTCAGAATTCTTTCTGCCATTATGGCTATTAGTCAAAGCAGCCATAACTCACATGCGATACCAGGAACATATTTTTGTTCTACGATCAGTGATGCAGGGTATTATAGACAACCAAGTTTAATTTACAAAGTACAATGAAGAAGTGTTGCCACTACTTATTTTATGATGATGTTGACAACATTAACGTCAACTTTGCTGGCAAAAGCAAATCCAAGAGGCAAGTATGGGCATGAAGATGACTCCAGGCAAGTGCTGGAACTTTGCAAGTGAACTGCAATGTGATATATTTCAAATGAAGCTAAACTGTTCTCAATGACACCAAACTTGGAAAAGGACAAGGCACAATTGGCAGATTGGTACATTCTCCAATCTGTCTGAAACTGCTATCCAGCATTTTATCTGGAGTCTATATACTACATGTAATGAAGCGACCTTGAAGTCACTCAGTTTTCCTTAGAGCAGTAGATAGGAATGAGCCAACGCTAGGGTGTGAAATGGGGCATTCACACCTGAATCCCATTTTTCTAATTGGCTTTTCTCTCTATGACTGTTCACTCTTTTGATAGCTCCCAAAATGTAAAGTGTTGAAAAATACTACTCCAGGGTTGAATTTCATCCCACAATTTCATCTCTGCACAGTGAAGTTCCTATCTGCAGTTACTACAAATGAGCATTCCTGTATGAAATCAGGCAGTGTTGATGTACTCCAAATGAGAATCTGCAGCAGTCTATATCACACAGTTCCATATATTGAAGAACAGCCCATTAGGCTTAAAGAAAGAGTATGTTTAAAGAATCAAGATAGCATCAATTGCATTTATGATTTTTTCCTATCAATTTTTCACATTGTAGCCTGTCACAGAAGGCATCCTGAAGTGTGTTTTGAAAGATTGGGACTGTTTTCAAAGCACAGGTTATGGCAAACTATATATGAGTAGGAAATGCTGAGGGAAAATGTTTTTCCCAAGATTTAGGATTACACCCTCTCCACCTTCCAAAGATTGTGGGTATGTTATTAGTTCCTGTTTCATAGAATCATAGAATAGTTAGGGCTGGAAAGGACCTTAAGATCATCTAGTTCCAACCCTCTGTCATGAGCAGGGACACCTTGCACTAAGCCATGTCACCCAAGGCTCTGTCCAACCTGACCTTGAACACCGCCAGGGTTGGAGCATTCACAACTTCCTTGGGCAACCCATTCCAGTGCCTCACCACCCTCACTGTAAAGAACTTCTTCCTTATATATAATCTAAACTTCCCCTGTTTAAGTTTCCTACAATCTTTGGTTTTGAAGACTTTTCCCATGATCTCTTTTTTTTTTTTCCCCCTGTTCTGCTACTCTGAAAATAGCAGTCCTGAGCTTCAATCCCTTTTTCTTTCAATTATTCCAATGTAGAAGGTGCAAATGGCAAAGGATATGCTTTCTGCATTGAGGGAAACTATTAGACTGCTTTGGCTCAAGGTCTCATGGGCAGAAAAACCTGGTAGGGGAAGTATTGAATGCACATGAAAATACTTCAGGTTGAAATAAACTGGATTTTTGTACAGGCAACACTGCACCGTAGCTTTTTTTTTCCTTTCTTACTCAGACTAGTTTCAGTGTTGCCCTCTGTCATACAAAAGATTGTGGTTTAGAAGCATGTCTTTCGTTTCCCTATTCACATTGAAATCCTGAGATTTCAGGATTCAGAAGATTTTGTCTTCTATTACATACTCTCTCTAAAAACACCACCACCACCACCACCCCCACCCAAAAAAAAAAAACAAACCCCAAAAAAATCAAAGTATTTCAGAAAGGTTTCAGTAGTTCATGAGTATAATAGCATTTTGTACTCATAAAGCTCTGCTCCTAAGAGGTTTACAAAAACTGAATTAAGACTTAGTGTAATAGTGGGAGTGGTGATCCAATCTTTCAGTTAGTAGATAATAGCTTGGAGAACTAGCTCACTGTATTTTCCTTTGTCTCTTTGTGCAAATCATTTAGTACTACACCCATAAAGATATGGAGATGATTAATTCACCATTAAAACATATGGTAAGTTAGACACCAAAGTAGAAGCTTAGTGTTTAAGACCTCTGTGGATGTCAAATGGAAACAAATACATGAATAAATGAATAAGAGACTCACAACCTAGGGCACACATAGGTTCCCACTACCAAAAGCAAAGAAAGGAATCATATCCCATTCACAAAAGCCAGAAGTAAAGCTAAGAGAATCAAGTGACTTGCCATTACAATAGAGGTTTGGAAAGCCCACTGCTTTGGAAAACATAGTAGTCTCCTCCTCCTTTATCTGGTGCTTACAAACTGTATGCTTCATATCTAATGATCTCTTCTTCACTTTCTTTATATTCTGTAAAACATGCTCTTTTAAAATTTATTATTTTTCAACCAACTATATGCATTTACCATTAAGAATTACAAAGAAAAATAAGAGAAGCTGAAATAGTTCTTGGTGTCAGCACAAAAGGATTACATACCTTTCTGGCCTTTCACCCAGACAAACAGAGTACCACTACTCAAAGACAGCTCTTCCCTACGAAATGCTGTTTCTACAGCAGGAAGTCTTCTCAGTCATTTAAAGTAAGTGTTATGTAGCTATATATGCCACCACCCCCATAGTGTTTAAGTTGCTGCAAAAAGAAATGGGCAGGGTGGAGGACCAGTAAAAGGAAAATTTTAACTCAGTTTTTACTGAATAATCTGTAGAACATGGATCATTTTATTACCTTTTCTTTGTCACTGTAATTGCCATTTATGAAAATGGGCTGTGCTTGCTGCTCTCCAAGCTCCTATCACAGCAAGACATCCATGAACTAAGGAAAACAGGCAACACATCCGATACGAACAAAAGAAAATGAGCAGAAAATTGAAATGTCAAGGCTGTGTGGGCTGCCTGTTTTGGTTGATGATGATAAGATGGTATGTTTGAAGTTCTTTTGCTACATTATCACAAGATTTGTTCTGTAAGTGTCCATGTGAACTTTAACACTCCCCACTTCCCCCGCACACACAAATTAGGTTATTTTTCCCTTTTTACCTGCTGTATTTTATGTTAAGGCTGTTGCAGGTGAGCACAATCAATACAGTGTGTGATGAGGTAGTAAAAGGCATATTTAAAAGCTGTGCTTATTATCGGATTTTGTGCAGTACAGACAAAGGCAATACATGAGATACAATACTGCTGCCTTAGTTAGTACTTGTGCTGGTTTTATCTAGGCAGTTTAAATATGAAGCACAGGGCACCTCTAAGTCTGCAGTCTTCTTGTTTTATGTTGAAGTCTTGATTTTGCTCTATTAGACACCTAGCCTTTTTACTGAACACCATACAATATGCTTTCAAAACACTGACGTTAATGCTTGAAGTTCTGTGAAAATCTCTAGCTCATGTTCCTGTTCACACATACAAAACACACATGCTCCTAGTTGCTAGAATTGGCATGATTCACCATTGGTCCTCTAGAGAAGAAAGTGGATATAGTCTTTGCTGTCAGCTTTACGCCCAAGGCTTTGGATACAGCAGAATCATATACAAATGTTAACTCATCTGGCCTGCTGCCCCAAACAATAGCAGTTCCTCTGACTGAAAAAATGGTTTCTTTGAGGTCACAAAGCAGTCTAGCTCTCTATCGCCAAGGAGCTACTAAAAAGCTTGATAAAACACTGTCATTTAAATTCCTCTGTTCTTTAAGAACTAAGAAATAAAATACAAACCCACTTCATAACAGTATGCAGTAAGCTACAACAATATTTGTATAGTGATTTGCAAGGTATTAGACAAATACTTTGATTTTCCAAGTGCCAACAACTATGTTGCAGCCTCATTGTCTAAAGCCTTTCTGAGACTTTTCTCATTCCATGGCCTGGTTTGGTTTTTTTGTTCCATGTTTGTACAGTTTTTAGCACACTGGGAACTAGGTGAGTAACAAGGGCTTGCAGGTGCTACTGCAGTACAAAGTGTAAGTAATGATGAAGTGCGTACCCAGATTAGATTTATTGAACTTGTAAATATAGGCTGTTCTGTACAGACTGTTCTGTACCAGAGCTAACATGGAAGTCAATATCTGAGGAAAAGTCCCACTGGAGCCTCTGTATTTTATCTGTTAGAGCATCTTATCCTTCAGCTGTGATCAGTCCTTCATGGGAGTAAACTCCCAAATAAGTTCAAACTTCTTTTGATATTTTTTTTTTAACTATCACATTATAATTGCTGTAATGTTCCCTAGTGCCTGCCATTTTGTACTCTAATGATACTTCTCAAGTGATCAAAGGCACAAAGCTAAGTACACCCTCTGGGGAAAGGAATGTGTTTCCCAGCTTCCTGCACTGCACCTTTTAGTCCCCTGTTGTCTTTTATTATTGAAATCAGCCATTAGAACAGTCTATGCTGCACTGAACATCATCTCACACAGTGGCATGAGATTATTATTTAAAAAAAAAACCCCAAAACTGTTCAAAGGAGAGAGAAAGAGAGTAAAACTTCACTATAAAATGAAAAAACTGCAACTCCCATCTTCCTAGCAGATGATGGTTTGGATATATGCATTTCCACCTACTTTTAAACCACAACAATTTTCCTACAGCTACATAAACCAGGCATACACTGCATGTGTGTACATGTGTTTGCATGTGCATGTGTTGGTGTTGTGTTGATATAAAAACGAGGAATGCAAAACAAAAACACAGTGGGCAAAGTGCTACAGTTCTCATGGTCGCTGTACTGCATGTAATGGTCACACGATCACTCCCTATCATTTCAGGACTCCACAAACTGACACTGGCAACTAATGATATGAAGATTAACTCCTCTCTGCTCTCTGCAGCCAATTCACAGTGTCAGACTCATCAAGACCTGTGGGCACAGGCCCAGTTCCCAATATGCACAGATCAAAATAGTTTCGTTCATTTTAAGTGAGATGCACAAGCTCACTCTAGAGAAGTACAAGCTGGACATGTATTCGCTACAGTTTAACCAATAAGCCATAGGTGAAGTCTGTCTTAATTGGACTTACACATTATTTCTGCAGTTTAGCCCCAGCTTGATACTTCATTCTCAAAGAGGAAAACCTCTGTAACAATCTCATGGAAATCTACACAGCAGCAAACAGAATGGTAAGAGTTGGAAGGGACCTTAAAGATCATCTAGTTCCACCCCATCCTGCCACTAGACCACGTTGCTCAAAGTCCCATCCAACCTGCCCTTAAACACTTCAAGGCACAGTCAAATTTATTCTGTCAAATCCTTTGAAAATTCTGACTTGTGAAATTTAAGCAAATATACTTCCTATAGTCCATTAAAGAAGAGTCTAAAGTTAGTCTTAAAACACTGATTATTTTCTCTTGTGGAAACTGGGGAATAGCTGAACAACAGACTACTACAGTAGTACTAATACAGCACCCTAACACTAGCAAAGGTTCACAATGAAACTGAAAATATTATTTCTTGTATGATTCCAGTATGTTTTCATTTGTCAAACTGATCACAAAAGTCAATAAATCAGAAAAGCTAGTAGAATCTCTGTAAATATAAACTAAAAGCTGTAGCCCCTTTGACCCCAGACACTTTGTGTTACCAGAATTCCTAGCAATAAATACAGAGTATGACAGCACCAGTGAGCTTTGTAGCCTCCCTATGGACACCAGCATAGCAATATGCAACCTAAAGACATTATTCAGCACCTGTGAGAAGAATTATTAGCTCAAAGCAAAGACTGGAAAAAATTAGACCAAAATGCACTTAAACAGGACTCGGTAAAGGAGAGAACCCAGGGCACTTTGCAATCATAAGCTGGTAACCTTCATTAATCACAAGGGAACAAATGCACAGCAGAAGATGAATTGTTCATTAAACCAAAACTTGGCCAAAATGCTAAATAATATATAACTATAGCACACTCAATACCAAACCAGCACAAGATGCATATGATTCTATAGGCTATTTGTGAGAAGATAAAAGAAAATGATGTCCCACTGGAGACTTCTGAAAATTAACGAGACTGTTGAGTATTCCCATAGCTGAGAGGTTGTGGTTTGTTTTTTACTTTACAAGATGGATTGCAAGTGTGCTCAAGCAAAATGCACAGTCATTTTTATATTCTGCAGACTTAAATCCAGTGGTGTGAGATGTAAGGAGATAAACCAGCTTGTAGACATCAACCTCCAATCAAAATGGGACAATGTATTTGAGCACTTGTGCATTTCCACACCATTATAAATCTCCACAGTATTTCACCGCAGGTCTTTGCTGTTGTTTTCTCACTTGTATTTCTGCGTGATTCATTATAAACCCAATAAACCAGCCAAACAAACCAAGGACTATAAAAGCAATTTTCTTCCTTCTGTGTTGTTTCACAGTAGCTTACAACTACCTTCCTCCC
>NW_009937813.1:0-304 GCF_000696875.1 Nestor notabilis
CCCGGCTTCCTCCTGGAGGAGGATGGACACGGGTGTCGCGCTGCACCCACCGCCGCAGAGGAGCCCGCGGGGGTCTCCAACGGCACCCTGAGGACCACGGGCATCCCCCGGACCACGGGCACCCCATGGACCACGAGCATCCCTCACACCACAGGCATCCCCACTGGGGCAACGCCGCTGTCTCCCACAGCGGTAGGGTCAGCTCCCGGCGCCGAGCACAGCGCCGATGGCCCCAGGCTGCTCCTCTCCTACATCCTGGGCAGCCTGGTGGCCATCCTGCCCCTGCGGGCCTTCGCCCCGGGAC
>NW_009937813.1:517-964 GCF_000696875.1 Nestor notabilis
TCTGTTCAACGGGGATTGCATGTCCGAGAGCCTGCCCTGGGGCTCCTTGTGAACTGGGAGCTGATCTCCCCACCAAAGGCAGCGCTGGGGGGAAGGCAGGTGGAACGCGTCCTGTGGTTCATAAATCAGTCCTGCTCCTCTGAGGGAAGGGATAACAGGGACAGTACTGTGAGGTGGAAGGGGATGGGGTTGAATTTGCTTGTCAGGGCTGCTCCTCAGCTCTGCAGAACCTCACTGCGCTTAAAAATAGCAAATTAAAAGGACTGATTTCTCTTCCTAAAGGAAACCAGTTCACTTTGGTTTTCATTTGTTCACATTTCACAGGTTCTCCCTGTGTTTGAAATGCTGACATGCAAAAGCAACAGCTTCCCTGCCGTGTCCTTGCAGCCCCCACCCAATCCTTTGCCATCCCAAAAGCACTGCCAGTCCCCCCATCGCCTGCCTGGC
>NW_009937813.1:995-1808 GCF_000696875.1 Nestor notabilis
GCAGTGACCAGTCTGCGTTCACCCCTTGGGTTTGCCTTGTTCTCCTTGAAACGGGTCTGAATCCTCCTGTGCTTCCCCAGGACAAGCACTGGTCACTGCAGCCACAAGCAGAGGGTGGTTTCGGTGCTTTTTTGTTGTTAAAGATGTCACATCGGAGGTGATGGAATGAATCTGTTTAAAACCACAGCAGCAGCCAGCTTCTCATGGGGAGCAGACACTGGTGGAGCAATCAGTCACCCATCCCTGCAGCTCCCAGTGGGATTGCACTGGCTTCGGAGCAGCGGGACAGCGATGCTTCCCCAAGGAATCAAGCCCCTTTACCTGAATCCACCCTCTCGAGCTCAGGAAGTGCATAGCACAGGGAAAGCTGCAGACAAGGAGAGACCATATGGTAGATAGGTAGGAAAAACGAGGTTTAGAAGCACCATGTACCTGTTTGCTGTGTGTTCAGTGTAAAAACACTTGCAAAATAGAGAAAACACCTCTGTCCTTCACATACAGCTGGATGTGAGAGGACTTTTCCTGCTGGATCATACTTCTTGGGTAGAAGCCCTTTCCTGACAGTTTGGGGTCCAGGCTGAGTTTGTTTTCCAACCCTCCCCCTGTAAAGAATACACTGGATGTTGTATATTTGCTCATTGTTGTATATATAGTGTTTAACCTTGCTTCACAGCAGAAGCTTTCTCAGGGTGAAGTTGTTCTACAGCCTTCCCCAGGTACCTCGCTTCAGAGAGCTCTTTATACTCGGTGATTCCAGACTGTTCCAGCATGAATCCTTCTCAAACCCCCAAAGGGCACAGGGGCCATTCCTGC
>NW_009937813.1:1946-2425 GCF_000696875.1 Nestor notabilis
TCCTGCTTCCCATCAAGCAGCGTTTACCCACGTTCCACAAGGCAAAAGGGTGCTAGAGGAGAACAGACATGTTGTTTGGAGGGGACATGAGTTTCCTGAAGTTTCTGCTGGGTTTATTGTCTCCTTGAGGCTTAATTGCTGCAGAGATGGGAACTGAGCACAAAGGAGTTTGCTGCAGGCAGCGACCTGCATCCTGTTCTTCCATGTGTGGAGGAAAAAAGCCCTTTCCTGCTGGGTTTTTTCCGTCTTCATGTCTCCATTGTGAAATGAACCAAACAAAAACAAAACAAGGCAGGAAAACGTGGCTGATGATAGAAAGGTTTTAAGGTTCTGCCCTAATGTGCTTCCTTTTCTCCACACAGTGGCTGGGAGAAGCTGTGAATGCAGCAGTGGTGTTCTTGGGTGCCCCACAGAAAATCCCTATCTGTGTTCTGATAACCCAGCAAAGCCTCTGGAATACATGAATAAATTAAACCAGT
>NW_009937813.1:2490-2947 GCF_000696875.1 Nestor notabilis
TGCCTGTGCTGCTGGGCTGTGCCAGCTCCAGGTCCCTATGGGAAAAGGCAGGCACAGCCACATTTGCTTTATGGAATTTTCCAGATGTTTGGAGTCTCAGGAGTGTTTCTGCCTTATTTTTTAGTTAAGGTATCAATTAATTGTTGTATTCTACTATGAAAAGGGGAAAAGGAAGCACAAGCGTGGGCCATGAGTGTTATAAACCATGTTATTTATTCCGGAAATTCCTCAGTAAACCCTATAATTCCAATTTCTGTTACAACCTTTGTGTATTCCGCGGTGTGTACTTTACACAATGGAGTATGGGAGCAGGTCCAGCCTAGGGAAGACTAATTTGTGCCTCGGTTTAGTTTGGGGTCTCTCTGGTGGAAGACTTCCTGATGTAGCATCCTTTACCCTGGTACAATTACACCTGGATAATCTCATGTCTCCTTTTCTTCCTGCCACAACCACAGCA
>NW_009937813.1:2978-7406 GCF_000696875.1 Nestor notabilis
TTTTGATCCGGTCCTCACTGGAGTTATCCAGGGCCTTGAGGAATCCCATTGGCTAAAGCAAACAGCAACAGGGGTGGATCATTTGGTACCCTTTCTTACAGCTGGAGGAGATGGGATGTTCATCTGGGCCCAAGGGGGTTTTCCCAGGGGACCGGCACAGCTACCTCTGCTTCCCGTCCTTCCATAGAGACAAGGACAAAGCCAGAGCCACAACTGTCCCACTGCCACCACAGCAGGACAGGGCTGAAACGCTTTGTACGTGCCAAGTGCTTTGTGATGAAGTTGTATTTTTACAGTCCACGACTGAGGCAGTTGCCTCTGACTTGAAGAATGAGGTTGTCCAATGCATTGATCAACTCTGTGTGTTGCTTTTCTGATGAGACACAATAAACCCTGACCAGAACACAGTGTTCTCTGTGGTTTTTAATAAATAGAGAGAGGATCAAATGTGTATCACGTTTGGTACACGTGGGCCTTGTGTTTTCTGCAGTGGCGGGTGGTGCTACCAGACCCCCTATCAGTGCTCATCTGTGTGGTGAGGTGAGTAGGGTCTCAGCCTTTCATAGCTGCTGCTGTCCTGAGCAAGGGCCGCTCATGTCATGTCTCCCAGGGCCATGGGGTGGGGGCACTGGGATGATCTCAGTTGGATCCTAAGCCCATGAGTGAGGTCCTAAATCCATGAGCAAGGTTCTAAACCCACGAGCAAAGTCCTAAATCCACAAGCATGGTCCTGTATCTCCAAGGAAGACCCTAAGCCCACAGGCAAGGAGCTAAGACCACGGGCAAAGTTCTGAATCCACAAGCAAAATGCTAAGCCCGTAAGTGAGGTCCTAAATCCCCAAGCAAGGTCCTAAGCTCATGAGAAAGGTCCTAAACCCATGAGTGAAGTCCTAAATCCATGAGTGAGGTTCTAAATTCATGAGCAATATCCTAAACTCCCAAGCAAGGTCCTAAACCCGTGATCAAGGTCCTAGGAACTCAAGCAAGGTCCTGAGCCCACAAGCAAGGTCTTAAGCCCACAAGCAAGGTCCTGAGCCCACAAGCAAGGTCTTAAGCCCACAAGCAAGGTCCTAAACCCAGAAGCAACCCCAGATTTTGGGGTAGCTCTGTATGAGGGCAGAAATCTGCTTTTCTGGCTCTTGTCAGCAACTAGACACAAATATCACTTGGTGAATTCATTGTGTCTCCACGATGTGCACCACCAGAGAAAGGCCATCCTGAAAGTGAAAAAGTCACAGACAAGGGGAAACCTCAATGACTCAAAACCCCGCTGGTATCACCCACGTCTGTGACAGCATTCATGTGGTGGTCTATCATCAGTCATTGCCACTGGCCTTCAAGAGGGTTGAAAACCAAGAAAACCCTACAAACAATAGGACACCACATCTCATGATGGATGTTTGGTGCCTCCATGCATCAAAGAGCGTTCCCAAAGTTGTTCTGCCTGCCCTGGGAAGCTCCCAAAGTGTGCAGGAGGGGTCCCTGCCAAGCACAAGGAGGTGCCAAGGGTGGGATGATGGAAGCATGAGGTGGTCATTCACCCCTCTTACATCGTTTTTCCCTATTTCTGGGAAAGCTGCTGCAAGGAAACAGCCTCCACCAGAGCAATGTAGAGGAAAGGCAGTGCCTAAGGCTGAAATGCAACCTACCAAATACCATTCCACAAAGAGCCAGCCCCTGCAAACCCAAATGCTTCAAATTTCTGCTCATTTCCTCTCTTCCTTATTTTTATCCTTTTAAGTATTTCTTGGCATTTGGTTCTCCCGAGTCCTTTCAAGGCTGATCCATGGAGCTTGTGTCTCACCAAGCACATCTGAGCAGTGCCAGTGACAACATGACTGAGGGCAAGAGCCAGCCTGTGGCAAAGATCCTTCAGCTTTCCTATGGGAAAACCCAGCCTCCGGTGCCACAAGCAAGTGCATGTCTTGGAGATGGTGCAAGGCTCAAAGAAAGCTCAGGGAGAAGGATGAGAGTCCAAGGTTCCTAAATAAGCAAATCCTGAGATCTTCTCTGCTGGGATGCTGACAGGGCTCATCTGGCCTCTCCAGCCCTTGTAAATGGAGCTGAACATCACTTATCAATGAATATCTAATGACTAAAATCACCTATTAATTCAGCTACACTGGCTTGGGGTGGGGGTACAGGGGTAGGAGAGGGTGCAAAGGCAGGTTGCCACGTGAAGGTGATGGTAGGAGAAGTCACACATGTGCCAGGTATTGCCAACACCCAGCTTTGGGAGGCTTTAATCCCTGTGGGAAACAGCACCGGCTGCTTTGCCTGGTTGTAGTCCAAGAGTTAACATAGAAACACGAGGCAGAGGCATAAAACAAGGCACCAGATGTGCTGGTAGGGCCTGATTCAGCCCTACCACTACTCCCAATCCTGTTTCCTGCACCCAGACTGCAAATTGCGGCTGTACCAGGCCACGGAGTTGCGATGGCATCCATGGGGAAAATGGATTTGCCCAGTTTTAACAAGGACAAGGACTCACCCAGTACCTGCTGTGACCTTCCCCAAAGCCACCAAACAAAACTGCTCCAAAAGCCACCCTCAGCTGTGCTCCTAATGAATGTGCAGCAAATGAAGCATCCTCAGTGCAGCGACTGCGGTCCCTGCTGCCCCTTGCAGGTCCCAGCCTCGCCTGGGTGCCCCATTGTGCCTTATTCTTGAACATATTTGTCCAGCATTTCCTCGCCTTGAGATATTTTTCTCCTTGTGTCTGATCCAAATTCACCTTTTCCACAAGGGATTCCAGCCTGGACTTGCAGGAACATGGCTCGGAAATGCTGGTGGACACCACAAGAAGGGAAGAGAGGGGACCCCTGTGCAGTTTTCACGACCCCAAGTGGGATGATGCGTAGAGCATATACAGATGGGAAAGCACATATAGCCTATTTAATGGTCTGCTATTCATTTTGGTTTAATCTTGATATAATGATTTAAGATTATACTGTTATATTCTGTTTAATTTAGTTCAATTCCATTTAACTTTCTTCCCTTCATTCTATTCGATTTAATTCTATTGAATGAATTATGATTTAAGATTATACTCTTCCCTTCCCTATTCATTCTAGCCTATTTATTCTATTCAATTCTATTCTATTCCATTACAGTCTATTCCATTCTATTCCATGCTATTAATTATACTACATTGTGTTATTATACTGTATTATATTGTATTACAAGGTATTACAAGGTATTACGCTACATGGCATTATATTGCACAATACTATATTGCATTACATTAAACCGTGTCCAGTCCCCAGCATTCAAACATCAGGAACCTCATTTCCAAACCCCACCAGAACAAGCCAAGCCAATCCACGGCACATTCCCCACAGCCGGCGGTCGGAGCAGCTCTTCCACATCCCCGCTATCGGCACCGGGACACAGGGACCCGGTGCGTCAGGCGCCTCCCGCTGTCACAGCGGTGGGTGGTGATGTCCCGCAGTAACCGCGCCCTGCGCAGCAGCCTCAGCTCTCAGCTTTCCAACGGGAAAAGCCGTTTGTCGGCAGGAAGAGCCCCGCTGCCGGCGTGAGTCACCGGCCGGGAGGCACCGGGGCAGGGATCAGTGTGTAAAGAGGAGTTAAACCATGAGGAATCTCGCTCCAATGTCCCTTCGGGTGACCGGAGCGACCCGGGAGCCCCTTGCCAGCAGCAAGGGCAGCAGCAGCGTGAGCTCTGAGCGCATTGTTATGGGAGGGCTGCGTTCTTGCCTGGAAGTTCATAAATAGTTGTCGTCAGGCAGCCTTGAAAAGCACATTTTTATCTGCTTTTATAATAATAAAAATAACACAAATCTATTGGTGGCGGGTTGTTTTCTTCTTTTCCAACCGTTGCATCCTGTCTTCTGGCTTTTGCTGTTGTTTGCCCTGAACCTTCCCCCTCTTATTTTGCTGGTGTACAGCTCGTACTGTGAAGTGATTTCTTTGAATCACTGGTTTGGGTCTGAAAACAGATGATGATGAAGAAGAAAAACAAAAAGAAGAAGGAAAAGAAGACCCCCCTCCCCCCAAAACAAAACAAAACAAAAAAGAAAGAGAAGAAAGAAAAAAAAAGACAAAAATAAAAATATAAAAATAAAAGAAAAAGAAGGAAATTAAAAGAAAAGGGAAAATAAAAAGAGAATAAAATAAAATAAAATAAAAATAGAAGAAGAAGATGAAGATAAGGAAGGGAGAAAGGAACAGGAAATTAAAAGGAAAATAAAAAGGGAAAAAGGCCACCAGAAGTGAAATCCATGCAATGAAAACTGGGGACATAATAGGTTTCACCAGAGCCACGTGAGGTTGGCATTGCCGGGCCCTCCAGGAATCTCCTGGGAATTCCCTATTTACACCTTTTCTGGCCATGAAGAGCAACCGAGCTCTTTTGGGTGTTTGGTGCATTCAGTGGCTGCTGGCGGGCCGGGGGGGCCGGCCCCCCCC
>NW_009937813.1:7439-8435 GCF_000696875.1 Nestor notabilis
TCAGACCTACAGGACACGTGTCACCCAGTGAGGGACAGTGGTTTGGGGTTGAGATTAGGGGATGAAACGATAGATTGGAGGCTTCACAAGCCAAGGCCTGAGCTCTCCATCGCTCCTCCTGCAGTCCAAGTAGAAAACAGCATTGCCTTGACATTCCCCTTCCCGGAGAGACGTGGAGGAAGGAGCAAAAGAGGCCAAAGACAGGGATGGGAAAGCAGAGGCATCTGATTAGAGAGCATAAGCTCTGCTGCTCCTGGTTCCATCGGGGTAGCTTTGGAGCTACCAAACAGCACAGCTGGTTTGGTGATTTATTATCATCATTATAATTACTATTGCTATTCTATTGCTATTACTACTGTTACTATTACAGGGCTTGGAGCAACCTGCTCTAGTGGAAGGTGTCCCTGCCCATGGCAGTGTTTGGAACTGGAGAAGCTTTAAGGTTCTTTTCAACGCAAACCAGTCTGTGATTCTATGATGCTACGATTACTATTTCTATTGCTATTATTGCTGTTATTACTACTATTATTACTAAGGGTTATTGGTACTCTTTTCCCCATCTCTCCTTTTCCCCACAACCTCTCATGAGCTACATGAACTGCCCAGAGCTGAAAGAGGACGAGCCAAACCCTAGGAGTTTAATAAAGGAATCTCCTTGCAGTGAGTGAAGTAAGAAAATGGGGATTTGTGGCTCCCGAGGGCTAATTGCAGTGCCTGAGCTGGTAAAATACCACCCTGAGAACTGGGAAAATAACAGGGTCAAATGGCCTTTCCTGTAAGCTTTGGATGTTTGTGTTTCATCTGTAGTTTGCTTGTGGCTATGTTCTGACTGCAGAGGTGAAGATGAAAACAGGGGAAAGGGTTGAGCAAGATGAGGAGCCAAACCCCAGGAGTGATCCCCCCTGATCAACCCGTAGCCCTGATCCTGGCTGCCTCAGAGGGGATTAGGGTGGAATTGGGATGAGCCACAGTGGCTGATCCCAATTCCACCCTAAT
>NW_009937813.1:9148-9904 GCF_000696875.1 Nestor notabilis
TTCCACTAGACCAGGTTGCTCCAAGTCCCATCCCAGCTTCGGAGCTGTGTAGGTAGGCTTTGGGCCGGCGCTCACTGCAGTAAAGCTGATGCTGTACCTGTAAGCTAAAATGCTGAGTTGTAAAGTGGGACCACTCTGTTGAGAGCAAGATGGGCTGGCACGGCCTCGGGGTGTGTAAAAAACAAAGGCAGCCCTGTGAAGATAAAGGAATGACCGAAACAGAAGGGGCTGGTTCTTCAAGATGAGGAACAAATCAGAACTAACCTAAAACACAGGCAGAATCGTTAAGTAATTCACAAGAGTCTTTTCACATGCGCAAGCACAGAGATCAACCAGTGGAAGATTATCGAGGACCATCAGAGACCCCTTGAGACTACCACTCGGCATGAAAAGTGCATGTGTAATTAAAATGCAAATATTGCAATTAGCTCCAGGAAATCTAATGTCAAACATTTCCCGGGAAGGCTGTACATATGCACAAGTTTGTTGGCTATATGGATGCTGATGCAGACTCCAGGCATGCTCCCCTTGGCGTGTGCACCCAGCACTGCAATAAGGAATGCTGCTTTCTGAAACTCCAAATCCAGGCTGAGTTACTTCGACCGACTTTTGAGGTAACATACCAAGACCAGCACCCTCCTAACCAGGCTGACGGACCCCGCGGGGTGCCCTGCAGCAGGTGCCCTCCCTCCAGCGCTTGTTTCCCCCTCGCTCAAGGCGATAAACAGCTTTTCCTGGCCCCGCTCTGCCCCTCCG
>NW_009937814.1:0-7790 GCF_000696875.1 Nestor notabilis
GCTCCCGCAGCGGTGCTTCACTAGTCCTCGCACAGCCCCGGCCGTGGGGGCATCGCGGCGCCCTCCCAGGGCCCGGCTTAGCGCCAGAGAAGCGAGTCCTTAAGCGATGGGAAACAAACCGGGCTGCGAGAGGGTGCTGCGTCTCATGCGTGTATCTTCACAAGATAAAATACAGAGTGAGGCTATTGGCGTGGCAACAAACTGGCTTCTGTCACTGTTACATGGTTACTCAGCAACAAAGCTGCTTTGCTCGTGGGTGAGTAACTCTGTCATCAGCTGTTCTTCTCAGTAGATACCTCTTGTTCTGCTGTAGTGCAGCAAAAGGGTTATCACACCACAGGTTAGCAAGTTATGCTTCTGGCTCAGAGTTGGACCAGGTTTGAAGTTGAAGGTTCTTTGGCTGAACAAGGTACTAAAAATTAACTAATGCTGAGGTGTGAGTGGCTTGTCCAGGTGGTCCTTGTCTCTGTCAAAACAAGTTGGTTTAGAAGGAGCAAATGCCTTTAAATCAGAGCCGCAGCAGGACTGGGGGAAACACCTTTCCCATTACAAAGGTGTATAAGCACAGCCCTATTTGAACCAATGAACAATCCCCATGAAGTCTAATGAAACAGCAATGTGTGCCAGGACTCTTGCAAGGTGCACGCAGTATTCTTGAGGTGAGGAATGGCAATAAAGGAGTACACTTGTAGAGTTGCTTTAGAAGTGGCACATCTGCATAGATTAAAGCTCCTGTGCTCTCTTATTGTAGAAATGAACTCAGGTATTTATTAATTTCCATTTTTATAACCATTTTTTCATTCAATTAGCTGTGCTAGTGGGATTTTCTAAGTCTTCTGTACAGTTGTTCCACTTCACCTTTTGAGCCGGGAAAGTAACACCAGCACATTCCAAAGGAAGTAAAACTTGAAAGTTAGTTTTATTTTCAGTTCCAGTTGATTCTGTAAACCTGGAACATGTTACTCAGAATATGCTGCAGTCACAGCTAAGTGGCTCTATTCACTACCCACATATGCCTCAAGCTCCTCTTGTGGCTGGAACCAAGGAGTCCCTCCTGTCTTAGTCTTTGTGACAGAGAAGATGCTAACTCTCTCCATTTCTCTGGGGTGCAGGAAGGAAAGCAGAAGAGGAGAAACTGCCTTCATTTACTGCCACTCACGCAGTCAGTCTAACAGTCACCTACCATACTACTAACTAGTAGTATGTCGGCCAGGAACACCTTTCTTTTTCAAAAGCTGCATTTAAAGATGCCCAATAAACAGCTTCTGACTGTCTTTCAGACCTGGAGGCTATGAATCTTTGGGACTTCATCTTTTACTGTGTAGGTATAACAACTCTCCCTGTGTCGAAAAAAGTGCTCCTCTATCTCAGGTATTGAAAACATCCCCGTATTCCACATTCATACAGAGATAAAAGCTCACAAACAGCATCATTAAAGGAAGATCTGGCCTTGGAGCTAACAGATAAATTCCTGACTACATGTTCCCTTCTATTCTGGCAGTTCTGACTAAATCATAAAGAAGCAAAGATGTAATGAACTACACATAAGCATCTACCTGGGAGGCATCAGAGCAGTAGCAAAGGCCTGATGCTGTACAGAAAATAAGCAGCTTTGCTTCAGCTTGGGCATGTTCTTTGGATGGTCTGATTTAAGAGTTTTATTTCCAAATTAATTCTGAGTAGAAGCCATAAAATTACTTTAAAAATACTATAAATATCTAAATCAAACAGCTGGGATAACTTAAAATTAGAAGGGCACAGTAGGGAGCCCACATGACAGAAACCCCCCTTATTTGTCTGAAGTAGCATACTGTTACCACTGTGAAAGAAACATGAAGGAAATGTTCCCAGGCCCCAGCTGAGATGGAAGTCAGCCAAGCAGATAGCTTTCATCATGATGGAGAATTTACACTTACACAGAGAAACTCAAAATACAGCTTTTTATAGCTGCAATAAAACACTGGCCTTTGCTGACCCTTTTCATTCAAAATAATTTATGTATTAAATAAAAGAACCCACTGCACAATTTCTACATTATTTCCTCCAGTTTCTCCTGCATGGCTCCATTGGCCATTCTACACCACTTGCAGTTTTCGTTACCCTTACACTACGGGTCTTTAAGAAAACGGGAGCTGTGGACCTACATCTTGCAAAGATTCCAGGCTAAATGACTGAGGACAGTGAGAACTGCAGTTTTAATTATGTACAGACCCCAATCAACTTTCTGAGGTGGGAGCCCAAGTCCCTTACAGCTTGAGCCATGAATAAGCATTCTGTTTAGGATGAATGGTCTGTTTTCACCCCCTCCCTCCAGTGTGGAGCTGTAACACATCCTGGTAGAGACATATTTTAAGTGAAGCACAGTCCGAGGATTGTAAGCGATGGCGAGGGCAGCTGCCAGCCAGTCAAAACCAAGTAGATGGCTAAACAGGGAAAGGGGATACCAGCAAGCTTCAAAAATTACTCAGGCATCAGTTTAACCATTCTGAAGTATAACAACTTCATAGAGCTCCCTGCTCCTTCAGAGGTGAATGCTGCCTGTTCCACATGGGAACCCACCCATGGGCTTGTTCAGTCTGGAAAACAGAAGGCTCCGGGGAGACCTTAGAGCAGCTCCCAGTGCCTAAAGGGGACCTACAAAAAATCTGGAGAGGGGCTTTTTACAAGGCCATGGAGTGATAGGACGAGGGGGAATGGCTTTAAACTGATAAAGGGAAGTAAGACTTAGATACTGGGAATATGTTCATCCCTGTGAAGGTGGTGAGGCACAGGGTGCCCAGAGAAGCTGTGGCTGCCCCATCCCTGGCAGTGTTCAAGACCAGGTTGGACAGGGCTTTGAGCAACCTGGTCTAGTGGAAGGTCTCCCTGCCCGTGGCAGGGGGTTTGTAACTAGATGGTCTTTAAGGTCTCTTCCAACCCAAACCATTCTATGATCTTCTGCTGGGTTTTGGAGGTGTGTTCAACTACAGCCAACATTTTCTCTGCCTGTGTGAACAGCATCTTCAAGTGTCAAGGAAAGACTTCTTAGCGTATTATACAGAAAACACGCACAGCAATTCAAGAGCAGCACACTCAAAAGGCACTCAAAATAATATGTAGAAAGTAAGGCAAGAAACGAGGACTTTTTCATAAGGTGTCAAGGCAAGGACAAAAAAAAAAAAATACACAATACCTGTTTATTTTGTGGAAAAAGGGGAAGAAGCAACTGCCATTTTCTTAAATTTAGGGCAGCTGGGGATTATCACATCTAGTTCTGCTGACAAAGCTCAGAATGGATCTGGTTATGTGGGATAAATGACCAAGGTGTGGATATCACAGTAATTAGACAAACGAGGGTCACAGACAATTAATGAGATTGATTAAGCAAAGAGGAGTGGTTTTTTGCCACCAGATGGCAGAAGACCCTTTTCCACCAATTCTGCACATCTGCACCATTTTGAACGTATCCTTCCTTGTGTGACAGAACACAAAGAGGCTTCACTTCACCATTAGTAATATACAGGATAAAATCCACTCAACGAATGCCAGTGCAAAGTATATCCATGTGTTTTGGAATAGATGTTCAGAAATATATATATATAGTTTAGAACACCTGTTTATATTAGGTCATTAAATTGCAAAACCCAGTTTGAGAAGAAATTAATTCCATTTCCCACTTACACAAAGGGTACAAGGGTTATAAGACTTGCAGCTATTGCAGTTTGATGGGCAACAAAGTGCAATTTTCTGCAAATCATTCAGAAGAGATGATAAACAGGTTCAGATAATTAAAAGGGATGGTAGCCTTCTAACTGCAGCATAAAGACCCGCTTCTACAAATAAAACTGATCTGCGATTGTCTATCACACTGTCTCTCCAGGAGCAGAAAAAGAGCAGCGTAAGAAAGGCAGAAAAACTTACTATCAGTTCCTTGACCAACATATACTTTGTGTCTCAGCATTACAAGCATGAGCTGAGAAGCATCTCACTGTTTTCTATGTTGTTATACATTGTTACATGGACAAGAGAGTTTCTGTCTGACTCACTGCCAGCCCAAAGGTTACCAGCAGAATCGGTTGAGAAAAGCAAAAAACCCCAACCCGCTCCATTTAGCACCAGCTCTTCTCCCTGCCTCAGCCCTGGGACAGTGCTGAACCTCACAGGCTAGGACATCTTTGAAAATAAACCTGCTCCCCTCCCTGGCTGCCACTTCCATCAAGCGGCTTCCGCACCTTCATCTCCTGTCTATAATAAAGGAAGCACATTCCCACCTCACTCTCACTTCAGCCTCTTCGTTGCCTCTCTTGTTCCTCTCCCAACAAGTTACTTTTCCTGGATGTGGGCAGGCTTGTCACCTCCCCACTTCCAGCCATTTACTTACACTTTTCAGAAGTCATCACTTGCTTTTGTATCTTCTAAGAAGCAAAACAGATAAAAATCCAATGTGACTGACACATTTTCTTCCTCATGCAGTCCTGGTTAATCTGTCCATCTCTTGCATAACACTCTCCGGAGCAGCAGCCACCTTACCTGCTCTCATAAAACATGAATGACCATCAACTCTTCAAATTATTTACTATGTTTGGAGTAATCTCTGTTGTTAGCCAAGATGCTTCAGAAAGGCAAGTAGTGTCACGCTTCAAGTGCTTTAGGATATGCCAAACCAACTGTGAGAGGTGCTGAGCATGCAGACTACATTCCTTTAATAAATACACTATGCTACTAGGAGGTTATCTTTGGAAAATGCAGAGCTTAACCTGGAAAACATCCTTTCTCAGTTGACTGCTTTATTTCTGAGAATATGATGCTACAGGCCTTCAAGACGACACAGCTAATTCCCAATGCAGAGGTTCCTGCCCCAAAATGGTAAAACCAGCATTTCCTTGCCTAGCATGTTATGTCAGTGTTATAGTCTAGCATTTCAGGATAAGTTGGCTGTAACGACACTCAGCTGCCTGCATCTGATTTCCTTGTAATGTTTGTAAAAACAAGAGATCCTTGTGATTATGAGCTACAGATATACCTGTGGTTTACTTTACTCAGCCTGCACTGGACAAACTTACCTTTCACAGCTTCATACAGACTTTGCCTTGCTGATTTTGACTTCGAATTTGCTTTCTGCTGCTCCTCTCTTTTGCAACTTACTATCTCCCCTGGACCAGTGGCAGTATTATGAAACAGCATGAAGGATAGAGAGCAGCACTAATACTGTGAACCTGAGCATCTCTCCCCACCCCAAACATAACAGGGGGGGTCAAAAAGGACACTTCTGAGTGCTTACTTTGTGTCTGCTTCCCAGTGAGTGCTTAGGTGTCTTCCATTTCCATAAAGACAGATTTAAAACACTAAAGCCTCTCCCCGACCAGGAACACTCCTCTGTTGACAGGCAATGAAGCAAGATGCCGGCTTTGCAAGGGGACGAAGTTCAGTAGTGCCTTTGGTGAGACTTCGAGTGCAGCAGCAGCAGAAGGGAAGACTTCTCTTTCCATAAGGACAACCTGGGGAATTTGCTGTCCCACTGCCTGGGATGCAAACCCCATAGCAGAACATCTGCACAAGAACTCCAGAGCTACCTCACAGAAACAGTTCCTACAGTCCAGAAATCTCTGGTCAATTGCAGCTAGTATAAGAACACTCGGCTCAGAGGTGACTATTTTAAGCTCTCCTGCTAAACAGCACACATGCCTCCTACCTCTCTCTCCTCCCAAAGAGCTGCCAGTCAGTAATGAGGGTCGCACAGTCACTCAGCCAAGTACAGGCTGTGCTCAGGAACAGGTTTATCCCGGTGCGGGTCGTTTCGGTTTTGCCATTCCTTTTTCCTTGTCTGCAGTCCTGAGGACAGGGTAGATGGGAAGGGTTAGCACGCTCTTCTGAAGGCCAGTCAGCCTGCAGCACGAGGTGGCAGAGAGGCTTCGGCAGCAGTTTCTGCACTGTGAGGCACTGGAGGAACACAAGGACAATCTTCTGCAGACGCCTAGATTCCAGCAGGATCTCCAGCTCACCTCAGCCTCTGGGCCTTTTAACCTGCAGCAGCTACTGAGAAGACACTAAAAAGGACTGGAGGCAAGGTCCTTGCAAGTAGAATTGAGCATGGAACAGTTCTCCTCGTAAGCGTTATCAAATTATGTTTCCAACTCAAAGGATGGTATTTTTCCCCAGAAAGCTTACACTGAAGAACCCTCCCTCCCCCCATATTTAGAGTGCTTACCTTCCTCATTCTTCTGATACCATTTCAAATCATATCTTGATGATCTGGCATCCTGCTTAGGTTGACCTGTGCTTACACAATGAATTCATCCATGTCCTACTGAATTCTCACTGTGCATTTCCCCCTGTGCTCTCCACCCAGAAGGAAGCCTGGAGTGCCCTGAACCCCACCAGACACAGCTGATGACTCCCTCCCTCACAGTCAATGAAGCCAGACTACAAACAGCTGTGTCATTAAAACCTCACTAACAATGAAATTCAAACACAATGCAGTAAACAACGGGTGGCCACATTAGTTTTGCTATCCTGCTGCTTGCTATTTTTACCAATCTAAGCCTTTAGAGAAGGTGAATTTTACTCTATTTCAAGTTTAGAGCACTAGCCAAAGAAATTCAGGTTAATTTTCTAACGAGCATTTTGTTTCCTCTACACACACCTGTACAAGCACCCACACTAATTCACTCAAAAATCAGGTTTAAATAAAGCCATGAATGTTGTGGGTTTCCAAGCCAATCAGACTGCATTTCACACTTCTGAAGCTATAAAGATTAGAAAAAATATTTCTCCCAAATAAACCAGTGTCCTCACATAATCTTACCACTGCCAAACGCCGGAGGCTCATCACAGACAGAAGTTGGAGCCAATAACACTTGAAAATGGTATCAATAATCTAAGATGGTACAATGGATACAGCTAGTTCTGTGCTACAGTATATCAACTTCAACAAGTATTACAAAGAGGTCACCAGCAGTAGGGCACTGCATGACAATGCTAATGACCTTCCGTATCTAAAATACAAATAGATTTTTTGTATTTGCCCAGAGAAGCTGTGGCTGCCCCATCCCTGGCAGTGTTCGAGCACAGGTTGGACAGGGCTTGGAGCAACCTGGTATGGTGGAAGGCATCCCTGTCTGTAGCAAGGGGGTTGGAACTAGATGGTCTTTAAGGTCCCTCCCAACCCAAACCATTCTGAGATTCTCTGTTTTATATAATACAATGATCTGATTTAGCAGCAGACTAAAACACTTGCCCACGAAACCCCAGTGCCAAAATCATTACAGGATGGATACTGTCACTGGTACCAAACCGTGTGTGAGATGAGCTGACAACGGTTCAACCTGCCATAGAGCTGCTTTAGCACTGCTGTGTTTAACACACACATTCTTTGTAATGATTAATGTTTGCCAGGTTTAGTCAACTCAGGAAACCAGATTAAAATAGAAAGTTTTACCATCACTGGTTTAATGCCTTAAAAAACAAACAAGCAAACAAACAAGAATGTCTGCACTTACCACTAATTTTAAACTCCACAAAAAGTCTTTAAAGACCAGATAAGGACAATAAACTATTTCTAGACTCAGAAGCAATTACAGCATAGAATCTAGCTGTAACTACATTTAGAATGTCCAAGCTTTAAGTTTAAGCATCTGAAAATCTTAAAGGATTGACAATCATGAACATTGCAAAGATATCAAACAAGCTGAAATGAACACAGACAGAAGTATTTTTAATAAAAAAGGTCTTTATTTCTTCAATACAAGGTAAACTACTATTGCAGCTTAAGACCAACACAAAAGTTGGACAGCAAATTGCTTAACAGTCTC
>NW_009937814.1:7807-8028 GCF_000696875.1 Nestor notabilis
AAAAAAAAAAAAAAAAAAAAAAAAAAAGAAACCCATGAAAGCTAAAAGTTGTGCAATATTTCAAGTATAACATCTAAAAAAGATGAAACGATCCCTAAACTTATTAACTAAGTACCTCTGCTGAAAATGTATTAAAATCCACATTTGCCAGGATACCATCTTACCTTGTTGAGAAATACAGGTCTCCAGAAACTCAAGTATTCAACAGACTCTTTGGCCTG
>NW_009937815.1:0-9284 GCF_000696875.1 Nestor notabilis
TTCTTCCCAGGCCACCTGTCCTCGCTTCCACGTTCTGTATGCTTCTTTTTTCCCTCTAGGTTTCCTCAGCAGCTCCTAATCCATCCATAGAGATCTCCTGGCCCTCCTGCCACACTTCCTTTTAGTCGGGATGCAACGCTCCTGAGCCTGTAGCAGGTGATCCTTGAATATGAGCCAGCAGTCTTGGGCCCCCCTGCCCTCTAGGGCTATATCCCATGGAACCTTACTAAGCAGGTTCCTGAAAAGGCCTGCTTAGGTAGTGAAATTATCACATTTATGAAGGGACGAACTAAATGGAATTCAGAAGCAGGTTTTTTTTTGAAGTCCATGTTTTGCAAATTATAAAAGTGATTATTCATAAATGCCTAGGTACAGCTTGTTTCTAGAGGGCAATCAGCTTTTTCTCACTTCACATCTTGCTCTAATTCTGAAAACAGTTCCCTTCAAAAATATTACATGGTTGCAAAATTACTGAGATTAAAAGAAGCTCTTGGGTGTTCACTAATATAAAATCTTAAGTCTTTGCTTTCTAATAGATAAACTCACTGAAATTATCTTGTTCAGCCTTCAGTTGAGCTTAGGTTTAAATTTTGTTAAGTTTCAGCCTTATCTGAAAGGTTATTAGGTTCCTGTGTTTTTGTAATGTAAAGAATGTTCTCTGTGAACAGGTCTGACCCAGCACATAGTCACATGTATGAAAAACATATGCCTATAATTCAGGTGGTTTTTATAGTGGTATTGTGTGGTCCTCATTCTCTCTCTTGCCATGCAGCAAATGAAAGACCTTTATATTCTGCAAATAAACAGGGCTGTCCTGCAAAGGGCACAAACAAAATTTGCGATCTTCCCAGTGAATGAGGAATAGTTTCTTGAGATTTTCCAGGAGAGGCAGAAAACCAGGTCTTGTTCAAGGACCTCTGTGATCTTCTTGCTGTATGTCTGCTTTCATATATTTATTGTGTGGGAAAATAAATCCTTTCTTCCTGATTTCAGGCCATATGCAGGATTTTCTAAAGACTCATTTTATAAGCTTGGCAATTCTGAAGTGAAATCAACACACAAAAACTATAATTTGAGCTTTATCATGTTTGCCCACTTCTGGAGGAGGTTCCAGGATTCAAGAAAAGTTAAAAAAAACAAAAAAACCAAAAAAAAACCCCAAACAAACCCAAAACCAAACAAAAACCACACGGAGAAGAGATGTCTCTTCTGAGGTAATCTATGAAAATAATTTTTGTAGGGTTTTTTGTTTGTTTGTTTTCTCCTGGGGATTTATTGCTGCCAAGTTGGGAACTGGGGGGTGGGGGGGGGGAAGTGGAACACCTTTATAAACATTTAGGACAGATTCCATGTTTTAACTTTCGATTTATGAACTGTTTTGAAATTAATTTAGAATTTCGAGTAAGGTTGTATTTTGATACCAGATGTATCTTTACAATTTTAAGGATGTTATATTTTTGGTAACTAAAGGAGGGAGAGGAAAAATAGATTATAATGGATATGAGACCCCACATGGAGTACTGTGTGCAGTTCTGGTGTCCTCAACATAAAAAGGACATGGAGCTGTTGGAGCAAGTCCAGAGGAGACCACGAAGATGATAAGGGGGCTGGAGCAGCTCCTGTATGAAGACAGGCTGAGAAAGTTGGGGCTGTTCAGCCTGGAGAAGAGAAGGCTGCGTGGAGACCTCATAGCAGCCTTCCAATATCTGAAGGGGCTCTACAAGGATGCTGGGGAGGGACTCTTTATTAGGGACTGTAGCGATAGGACAAGGGGTAATGGGTTCAAACTTAAACAGGGGAAGTTCAGATTAGATACAAGGAAAAAGTTCTTTACTGTGAGGGTGGTGAGGCACAGGGTGGAGCAGGTTGCTCAAAGAAGTGATAAATGCTCCATCCCTGACAGTGTTCAAGGCCAGGTTGGACAGAGCCTTGGGCGACATGATCTAGGGTGAGGTGTCCCTGCTCTTGGCAGGGGAGTTGGAACTAGAAGATCTTAAGGTCCTTTCAAACCCTAATTATTCTATGATTCTATGATTCTTGCAACATAGTCCATCAAGTAACTGTCTGCACTTTAGCATTTGAGTAAGCCAAAGGAGAAACTAACCTATATATAATGCATTATTTACCTGTTTACAAGCCGAGTATTTTAATTATGCTCAGCTACAGCTTTTTTTAATTGCATTTCTAATAATTTGTTAATAAAGGTGGCCTAGGAGGGAATTAGCTTCTTGGTGAGTAGTGGTGGGGTAGTGCAAATAGCGTCTTAAAACATCTATTTGGGTATGCAACTCTGGTTTTGTTACTGAAACTACACATCAAAAAGCATTCCTAATTCCTTTAGCTGTTGATTACTGGCCAGTGCTTCTTTCTATGTCTGTACACAATTACTTTTAATAATTATCTAGTTATTTAAATGGTACTTGAGTGTAATTCTCTTCCATTTCCATTCAGCTGGGGAATTATGAAAATACTAGACTCTCTTTTCATTACATGCTTTTTGAGTGACTCAATGTATGAATGCATTTGTCAGTTGGATTATGAATATCACGCTTTATGCCTCATCTCAGACTTATTTTTAAGGAATCTTTATATTTTCTTTCGATTACACAAGTGTGAAGTCTCAGAGGGGAGCACAAGACTCATGCTTCTGTTATTTACCACATGATCTCCTGCCACACTACAAGCATCCTGTGCAGTGGCAGCAAATGACTGCTGTCTTGGTAACTTTAGTGTGAAGGGTATCAAACTTGGGTATACTTTTCTACCATATTTGGGTAGAAAACAAAAAATTTGCAGTCTGAAGAGTGGTGGGCATCATGAGCTGGGTGAGAGGCAATAGGGCTGTGCAAAAGCACAGAGAAAGGCCCAGGCCATGTCTTGCAGTTGTGGTACCTATGGGACAGGGACATGAGTCTTACGTGAGCTGATATAGATGCATGTCTGCATTGTCACTGAACTGGGCTGCCCATCTCACTGTTTTGCCTCCTGCATGCACCTTCTACATTTCATTCTCATGTGTTTCAGATAACTGCTTTTTGGGAAAGCCTGTCTTCCTGATTGCCACTTTAAAACAGAGCTGAATGTTAAAATTCAACACTTGCAAAATGATGCATCTATTCAGTTAAAATGTCACTGATAGAGACATGACCAATTGTGTGATGAGGAGAAACAGGAAGTTAAGCTGTGATTCTGTTCATCCTAAGCCTTCAAGTACCTTTGGAAATGTCAGGCTTTGCTTCCTGATATGTATTTGAATGGAAAAGGGTTCCATGAAGCTCTACCCTCAGATGGCATTGGTTTTGTAAGCAGGTGGCAATTTTGTTGTTCCATCTTTTGTCTCTCTAGGAGGTTTCTTTGACCTGCCTTTTCAGGATGGTGCATCTTTCCTGTCACATATTTTTCACAATTTGAATTATTTTTTTTTGGGTAGCTAGCCAATAGTCTTTTTAAAAAATAGGAAGGATATTACAGTATCATGAAGCACAGTTTAACAGAGAGACATAAAAATAACAAATTGAATTTTAGAATGTAGAAGTTGACTGTTACCTGTGTGCTTCAGCTTTTATTTGGGTGGTCCAGGAAATGTAAAAGAACTGCCTTCTAAAAGCAAATGGGACAAATGAAACAGCTGTATGCTTTTTCAGTACCTTTCGGAACAGATCAGAGGAATGAGAGCAATTTCTTACAATTCTGCACCAGTGAGATACTAAGAATATTTTGAGACTATTTTGTGTTAGTTGAGACATCTAAAAGACAGTGCCTTTTTCTTTTTTTATTTTTTAATTTTTTTTTTTAATAATATCATTCATTTGATCTATGGAAGGATATTCACACTTCAGAGACTTCCCTCTTCATCAATTTTTCTGTTTTCTCAGTAACAAAACCTGCAAAAAAAATCTTATGTATGTTTAAAAATATCTTAAATATATTATGGCTGACAGTGTTTTCTGTCTAGGAGAAAAGAAGTGCTGTTTGTTTAACTAATTAAAGATGACATTTACCTTCAACAGCCTAAGAGATGCTGCTATCTGTAGAAACACCTTGGTGAATAATCTCAGCTTTGAAGCTAGTCCAAATGAGGATGGATGAGTACGAAACGTACCTTCTGCTATAAAGCATGTATTCTTCTGTTCAGGTGATCTAATTCTGAAAGTAAAAGAGATGATGAATGTTCTGTTGGTATAACAGAATATAGTTGTATAACTGGAATGAGAGTCATTAAAAATGTATGTTGAGGATGTTGATTTAGACATTTATTTCCTGTGTGTGTTCTAAATCTCTGCAGTCTTCTATGCAGACTGTGCTGGTAGGACAACTTTAACATTTATTGTAGCATTTTGAGATAATCCATAGGATATACTTTAAAAAATGTTAAATTAAACCTCAGTTACGGAGTGGAAACAAAATATTATGGTCATTTGGAAGCAAGCACCTTTTTTGGTGTGAATGATGTTCAGAAAAATTACATAGGAGTAATCAAACAGAAGCCTTTGTTTGATATTACTAGTAGTAACTTTAACATAATATTTTGTGATCTGAAATAGAAATTTGTAAGAAATTTTAGAGCTTGAATTTATACTTGTATAAGAACTGTAACCTTGTAGTCGAAGTTAGGGCTGTTTCTTTAATGAATAATGATGAGTGACGAATTTAAAGATGAAATGTCTTGATAGCTAAAAGTAAATGCTAGCATTTAGTTCCTGTCTTGAAGGTGGGTTTTTTTATTATTACTGTTACTTTAAGCAAATTAAGATTTTAGTCAGGCTTTGTTTTATGGCATTCAGTAAGAAGAGCTTTAGATAGAGGCAGAGATTTAGTTGGTTTGCTGCTGGGAATTCTGTGAATGTGACTGTTGCCCAGACAGTGATTTATTTATTTACTTACTTTTATGATCATGTTCTTAAATAGACTAGAAATAGCGATGCCACTAGTGGAATCTTGTAAGGAAATATTTTTTAAAAAATGAAGTTAATTTATTCTTTTTGTTAATAAAAATAATAAATAATAGGAAGCTGTAATATTAAACATTTCTTCTGTAAGTATGACGGACCCAATTCTTTTCTGGTGTAACTGGTTGCATTTTAACAGCAGTAATGCCCATCTGCTTCTCAGGGTTTCTTGGCAACTTCAGTGTACTAAAAGTTATAAATGCTTCAAAAGATACTGCATATTGTATAATTTCAGTTTATTGAAGCCCACATTGGAACACACTGTTCTAACAAACTGTAACTCAATATAATTTGGGGGGGGGGGCTGGTGAGTTTGGTGCTGAGTTTTCTCAACATTTATGATTAAATAATAAATATCTTGGAAACTTTGGCAGTCAGCACAGAGAAGTGGGCCATTGTAGAATGCATGTATAAAATTGTAAAATACTATTTCATTGGGGTTGTGTATTTAAAAATGGGATGTATTAGTTTATTGTCCAGGTAGACGCTTACTGTGATTCTGTTAATCATGATGAAAAAATCAGATGATGGAGGGGTTTTGGTATAATTATGTTGATTTTTCAGTTTTTGCACTGCTGATCTTAACTGTTATTTTGGTAGGAAACCCAGGAAAGTAATTTGAGAGAGAGAAGACTGGAGAAAAATAGCAAAAGAAAATGGAGATTTTAAAAAGCAAGAAAAAACCCCAAGCTATAGAAACCCTGAATTTGGCCTGATAAAAAGAGATTACTCAGCAATTTGTAAACCATGTACATATATATGTTTTGATACTTTGGATAAGGGTAGAAGAAAAGAGGTGGTCCCGCATGGCAAAAAAGCAGAGTGGAAGCATGCAAAGGCATAAGAGTAATTAAAGATGCCATTCTAGTTATCTCTTCTGCTAGTTGTGCTGTTAGGCATTTGAAGAAATATAACAAAATAAGGAAGGAATTTTCGTTCTGCTGAGCAGGAAGGAAAGTTGTCCATAGTTGAATGCCAGGAAAAAGGAAGCTTTTGAATGTCATCTTTTGCATAAATCCACACTAACTAGATCCCCTCTGACTGGATAACTAACATTTGACAGCACTTGGAAGACGGGTCTATTAGAGAATTCTGGAAATGTCAGGTTCAAAAGTCCACTTAGTTGAGGTACCAGGGAGGAAAGAGTATCCTCCTTCTGTTCTACTTTGCGCTAGGCAGCTACTTGTGACCGCTCATAGAGGTGAGATACCGTGTGAGGGACCATTCTTACATTGTAATGGAAAGCAAGATGAAATGGGGTACTTAGCCTTTGCACGTTCAAAGATAGAAGCTGTATGGATGTTATAGGATCACAGGATAATTCAGGTTGGCAGACTCCTCAGGACTCTAGTCCAGCCTCTTGAACAGGGCAGAGTCAGCTGTGGTCAGCTGTAGTTGCTCAGGCCTTTATCCAGTAGTAGTCTTAAAGGCTGGCAGTGGCAAAACCTGCTCCACTGCCTGACTCATGATGAAAAGGATTGTCTTTATATCCAGTCTGAACTTCTCATTTCAATGTATCCCAGTTATTTCTTGACATCTCGCCATGCACATTTGGACAGCCTGACTCCATCATCTTGATAACATCCCTGTAGGTACTAACAGGCTGCTGTTAGGTCCCCCCAAAACCATCTCTTGTGCAGGCTGAACAAGGCTGGTTCCCTCAGCCACTCCTCACAGGGTAAGTACTACAGCCCACAACCATCTTGGTGGCTCTCTGCTGAACTCCCTGCAGTTTATCGGTGCCTGTACTGGTGACCTCAACCAGAGTGCGGTGCGGTATTCTTGGTGTGATCTGACAAACTCTCAGGGAGCACTGCTGGCTCCTGTGCAGCTTGCTGCTTGGCAAGGCCCCAGTTGCAGCCAGTCAGTTGCAGCCTGGACACATCTTCATAGTGTAGATCAAAAGTAACATAGCAAGTACACTGCAGTGAGAGATGTTTTAGGTTTAGTATGGGAAAGAAAAAAAGAATTCTCATGTAAGAACAGCAAAACATTTGAGTAAACGCTCTAAAGTCTCTGGGGAGTATCTGTCACTGAAGATCTTCTATGACAAGTTAGAAAAACATCTTCGGGGAATGACATAGGAACAGGTGAGCCTGCTTGGGAAGGAAGAAGGTCTAGATGATCACATGAAGCCTGTTTGAGACCTGTGATTTCCTGTCTGTAAAAGAATACACCCCTCCCACCCCCTTTTCTTTCTGAATATTAGTAGCTGTTTAAGCTAACGTTACATGAAATAGTTATGTGTGTATAAATGAGCATAGCCGTACATACCATAAGCTGTAGCAATGAAAACAGAAGAAAATACACATGCATGTGTGTCACCATTTGTCTTCCGGCTTGATTCCATTTCAATCTATGTATCTTAAACTGATGAAGTATTAATGTTCAATTCTTATGCAAGACTTGTTTAGCAGTACCCTTATATATTTCTCACAGTTAATGATGCTGTTTTCCACTTTTCTTTGATTATTGTAATATTGTTCTTCTATATACAAAGATGATCCAAGGGCTGGGTACCTCTCCTGTGAAGACAGTTGGGCCTGTTTAGCCTGGAGAAGGGAAAGCTTTGGGAAGACTTGATAACAGTTTTCCAGTACCTAAAGGGGGCCTATAAGAAATTTGGATAGGGACTTTTTACAAGGATGTGTAGTGATAGGACAAGGGGGAATGGTTTTAAACTGAAAGAAGGCAGATTTAGATTAGATATAAGGAAGAAGCTCTCTACTGTGAGGATGGCGAGTTACTGGCAAAGGTTGCCCAGAGAAGCTGTGTCTGCCCATCCCCGGAAGTGTTCAAGGCCAGGCTGGATGGGGCATTGAGCAACCTGGTCTATTGGAAAATGTCCCTGACAGGGGGTGATGTGGTGTGTGTGGAACTAGGTAATCATTCAGGTCCCTTCCAACCCAACCCATTCTGTGATTCTATGAAACTGTTCTTTGATTATGGTATATAAAGTTTTACCATATCACTGACAGCTGATGCCATTGGCAGTCCTAGAAGTTACCACTTGCACATCTTTGCTGGTTCTCTTCATGATCTGCTTCCTAAAGATTTATTTCAGAATCAGATTAGTTATATTGTCATCTTATTAAATCTTCTTTGAGTTAATAACCTGTAATGCAGTGAGCATGATTTAAATTGTATGCGTGATTATAATGAAGAGTACAAACATCATGGTGATCAAATAAAATTTAATTATATAGTGGGTTTCTAGATGACTGTTTAATTACTGTATTTTTAAATTTGGATTACAAAGCAATAAATAGACTTCATTAGAAAACTTTATTAGAAATTAGGAGCAATCCCTCTTGTCAATTTAAGTGATAGACATTAGATTATTTAACACCAATATTTATATCAAAACTAGAAATTATGTCTGCTTCGTAGGAGTGGTACTTCAACATGGTGTTAGTCTCTGAGGAAGCAGAAATCTGCCCTAGAAAGACTCTCCTACCCCCATACGCCCAGTCAAACACAAATCAAAAGACATCTGTCCTATGTGTGTATGTTGTGGTGTGTTTGACAAGTATGTGTTAGGTGTAGTGAGGACCAGGCTTGCTATTGCTTTCGCTGCTTGATCAACATGCATGCATTAATGGTTGTGTTTCAGTAAACCTTAGATATTAATATCAAAATAGTAGAAATGGAACATAATAATAAAAATGCATTTAACACTCATTTCTTCCTCTGCTTCCCAAATAAATGTTAATCAGTACAAGGTTTTATTTTTCAAAATCTTGAGAATCCTTTAGTTTGAAGAAGCATTGATAGCCCTTGCTTCTGCTATACTTGTGTTCTCAGAAACATTTTAGCACGAATATATTTGAAAACCTTCCTATTTGGCATTTGTGTTTAAAAGGGACAAATAATTTTTTAAATTTTATTTTGGGGGGGGCTTTAATAAGCCTCTGTACTTTGCACTATATCTTAAGAGCTTAAAGGCTAAATGTATAACTCTAAGTATGCTGTGTATGCAAATAATTGTCTTTGCATAAATAATCTTGCTGAATATACATACTATATATTTATCTTTGTTTAATATTTACATGTACTTATCTGAGTGTTCTGTTGATGTTACAGAAAGAGTAACTCACATCCAATACTAATACAAAATCTTACTGAAATACAAAACCAAACAAGTAGCAAGTAAGTTCAGGATGCATTCTATATTCGTGCATCTATTCATGCAGTATTTAGGCATATTACTTATTAGTATAAGATGTGGAATTAAGGCAGCTATTGTGATGTGAGATTAATCCAATTAAAACCAGAGAATATCTGTAGTAAAGGAAAATTAAAAAAAAAAAAAAAAAAAAAGGTAAAATGACGGTT
>NW_009937815.1:9315-13254 GCF_000696875.1 Nestor notabilis
GGTGTAATGACTGCTTTCTGATCCTCTCCTCTTGCAACTGTATCTATGGCTGTATATAAATGAGAGACTGTTAGGACTGTAAATATGCTTTTTCTCTCTGACATGTTTCCTGCTGGTTGCTTGGTTACCAGTACTTGGCCATGCATACATGCATGATATTAGTTCATTCTTCTGTCTTCACACTCTGATTTTTAATGAGAAGATACATGATCAATATTCATATTTTTATTTCTCTGCATCTAGCTATTAAGGGTTAAATGGGTTATTGTCCTAGAAGATTTAAAGTAATTATAATTATGCCTATTTTATTGACTTCATATGGAAAAATAGGATATTCCACTATATATGTATGAGTCTTTTGGGGGTTTTGGTTTGGTGTTGGTTTTTTTTTTTGTTGTTGTTGCTTTTGTTTGGTTTTTTGTTTTTGTTTTCTAATTAAAATATCAGAGAAAACCTTGGAGATGAGGGCTTTTGCATATTATCTCTTCTAACATTTCAGTTTTTTAGTGTTTCTTAAAAAATAATAAAATACGTTGGAGATGGTGAAAAAGTAAAACTAGAAAAAGTCTTAAAATTACCAATATTTTTTTATATATTTGGACAGTCAAAAGAGAATTCTGTTCTTTCAGATTTTAATCTTGGGCAATATTATAATTTATTAGTTGCTTTTGTATTTGTAGATTACTTCTGATTTAGGTACAAAAAAATACTTATCCATATCGTGTAATGAAGTTGCTACAATTTTTGCAGAATTTTTATTGACAAAGGTAAAACCATTCAGTTTTAGCAATTTGACAACATGTCCATACTTTAAAATGTTATCTTTCCCTTTTAAAATGTGTGTGCGTTAATTTCTGTTCAGATGTACACACCACGCAGAACAGACAAATAATTTCCTCCCTCCATCATGTTATATTATGCCCTCTGCCTGCCTTTTTTTTTTTTGGGTTCCTGTCTTTGTTGTGAGTGTGGTTAAATAGCTGAAGGAAATTGGTGCTATCTTCAAAATATGAATGGCTCACTCATGTTTCTTCTGCGCTTGTTTGAAAGCCTATTTTCATGTCTAGTTGGTCTGTGCAAGATGACTAGATGCTGCATTACTTTCCTAGTTAGGAATATTTGTTGGTGTGACAGGTCACACCCAGAAAGTGTGCAGCCATATTGGAGTAATTTCCCATGTCCTAGAGTCTTCAAAAGCTATGCAGAGAACTACATTGAGATTTTCTGCTTTTGGAATTCTATCCTTTGTAAAGATTTAACCGCCTTTCTTGTAACTATTCCTATGCAGCCTATGCACTCCTCTTCTTTCGTTTCACCTATAACCATTCTTTACTAGTCGCAAGTGAAAAATGTAATTGCTCACTGTAAACTGTCATCATTATCCTTTCCAATGGTGGCAGTCTTTGCCATTTCTCCTCTAACTTATCCACAGTAAATGTTAGTGTCAGGATGACATGTAGTATTTTAGAATGACATGTAGTATTTTAGAATGACATGTAGTATTTTAGGTATTTCTATCATATTTGTCACCATGGTATTTAGTAGCTTTCTAGCTTTCAACTGAGTATACCCCAGAAGAGAGGACTTGGGGATACTGCTGGATGAAAGATTGGATATGAGCTGGTAATGTGTGCTTGCAGCCCAGAAGGCCAATTGTATCTTGGGCCACATCCAAAGGAGCGTGGCCAGCAGATTGAGGGGGTGATTCTGCCCCTCTACTCTGCTCTGGTGCGACCCCACCTGGAGTACTACATCCAGCTCTGGAGTCCTCAGTACAGGAATGATTTTGACCTGTTGGAGAGGGTCCAGAGAAGGGCCACAAAAATGATCAGGGGGTTGGAACACCCTTTCTACAAGGAAAGTATGAGACAGCTGAAGTTGTTCAGCATGGAGAAGAGAAGGCTATGGGGAGACCTTATTGTGACCTTTCAGTTCTTAAAAGGTGCCTTAAAAGGTGAGGAGAGACTTTTTAGCAGGGCCTGTTACGATAGGATAAGGGGTTTCAGTTTTAAACTGAAAGAGGGGAGATTCAGACTGGATGTCAGGAAAAAATGCTTTACAATGAAGGTGGTAAAATACTTGAACAGGTTGCCCAGAGAAGTGGTCAATGCACCATCCTGGGAGACATTCAAGGCTGGATGTGGTTCTGGGTAACCTGATCTAGTTGAAGATGTCCCTGCTCATTGCAGGGCAGTTGGACTAGATGACCTTTGAAGGTCCCTTCCAACCCAAACTATTCTATGATTCTAAGTGGAGTAAGAGGTTAAAGGATGCAGGTTACTATATGTTGTTATTTATTTATCTGCCTTATGTAGTTAAATTATGTACATGCACATGTGCATATGTAAAAATATTTAAAAGCTGAACTACACTTTGCTTGCCAATGGTTATTAGACCTGTGATTTTTCTTACCAAATTATAAGCTTTAAGAGCTCCCTAATTTCATAGTTATTTTCTTTTGAAGGTTTTAATGCAGATGTGTTTATGATACTGCCTTCAAAAATTAGTCCCATCTTGAGTTTTTTTTTAAAAACCCCGAACTTAGGGTTCTTTTCCAAATACCATTTTCAAAGGTGTATTTCCCCTCATCTTTCATTCCCTAAATACTTAGATATACTGAAATAATGACAGTAGAATGGCAAATGCAGGGAAAAACCCTTCTCAAATTCTCCAAGTATCTTCTGAAAAGGTACACTTGTTGCTAAATCTGCCAGATGCTTTAATATACACTACAACAGTAAAAAATCAGCAGCTGTGAAGTGCTTGAAAAAAATGTCTGCAATAGGTCATTAATCATTTTAGGAGAAGCAGAATACAATAGATTTCTATTAAGTGCATCTTTCTCTGCTTTCCTTAATTTTTCTTCTTCTTTCTCTCTGGAAAGAAAAAAAAGAAAAAGTATTCAAAAGCTAAAACAATTTGAACTTTTCTTAACCTAAACTTTATACTGTTACTGTTTTACTTTTCTTGTGGTTACATGTATTAGCCTAGTACCATAAAAAAGAATCCCTACTTAGGGCTTCTGGAATGGAAGACAATTTATCACAAGCAATGCTTGCCCAGAGGACAAACTTATTTTCTTGGGTCTTCTATTTATCTCTGTTGAAAAATGATATGCACGGATGCATAAGAAACCAAATATTATAAAGTGCACAACTGGTTTAGGGTTATGAAGTTTCATTGCCATGTGACACAACAGGTTATCATTTTCTGTTTAAAGTGGATCATGAAAGTTAAGAAATTCTCTAAAATGAAAATAAATAATATTTAAGTAATTATCTAGACTTTTTTCTAGGGAAAAGTACAAGTAGAACAGTTTTTGGACTGAAAAGGAAAGATGGCTATTTTGTAACTCTGAAAAATACTAATTGTTAATTCCTGTTGCATCGTGTTAAAACATTACACTGAATAAAAAATACTCTTCCTGTTACTTATGAGGCAACAAAAACTTAATTGTATTAATACCTCTAACATTGTTAGATTTACATAATATTTTCGGAAAAATAATAAGAATAATAAGTGAGCTTAGGTGCTCAGGTAAAATCCGATTCTGGTTCCTTCTACATTCCCTCCCCTCCCCCAGTGTATAAGGCGTCTGCTTTAATGCCAGCACTGAAGTTACCATTGAAAAATCTAATCATAGAATGATTTGTATTGGAAAGGAACTTAAGATCATTTAATTCCAACTCCCCTGCCATGGGCAGGGATGCATTACACTAGATCATGTCGCCCAAGGCTCTGTCCAACCTGGCCTTGAACACTGTCAGGGATGGAGCACTTACCACTTTTTTGAGCAACCTGTTCCAGTGCCTCACCACCCTCACTGTAAAGAACTTCTTCCTTGTATCTAATCTGAACTTCCCCTGTTTAAGTTTGAACCTATTAACCCTTGTCCTATTACTACAGTCCCCTAATAAAGAGTCCCTCCTCAGCATCCTT
>NW_009937816.1:0-539 GCF_000696875.1 Nestor notabilis
GCCGGCTGGGTTTGAACCACGACAGTTTTGTATGACCATATTTGCCCTTATGAATAGCTTCCACGTACATTAATTTAAAACTGAGAGAAACTTAACTTTGTATTTCATGATTTTTTTGTTTTCAGGGCTTGTGATGACAGCTGTCATGCTGATGTGGGGTTTTGCACTGAGTTAGTATTTAAATAATGAAAGAAAAGAAACAAATTTCAGTGTGTTTCAGTGAATGTATTAAGAAACTGAGCAAAAACAATAAAAAATTAATCCTCTGGAAACTTTGTATTTCTCTTGGACTTAATACAATTATGTTAAGAATTTGTTCTAAGTTTGCTTTTTGTTTTATTTTAGATTATATTGCTTTGTTCAGCACAAAATGCCATGGCTGCGATTTTCCTGTTGAAGCTGGAGATAAATTCATTGAAGCTCTTGGACACACTTGGCATGATACCTGCTTCATTTGTGCTGTAGGTTCTATACCAAATACTATCTCATTTCTTTACATTCATAAATTGTGAAGTAATATCAGAAGACCTGAAAGCAGG
>NW_009937816.1:570-14812 GCF_000696875.1 Nestor notabilis
TAACATATGCCTAAGAGTGCAGAGGGACTGAATTTCACTTTTTACTTGCAGATTGAGAATGGGAGTAATTTCTCTTCTCCTCCACAAACTTTTACTAGAATTATTATATTTGACCATCACAAGTGAGTGCTTTCTAATAAAACATCCCGTTTTAGAGAGTACATACAATAATACATACCAGTATCGCTGTTACTCTTTCCAATGTTTACCAAATAAAGATAAAGCAGGATTTAAAATAAATTAACACCATACCTAACAGTATAGCCATAATCTTACTTACAAAGCAGTGGAGTTTGTATTTCCATGCAAAATGCTTGTTGAAACTTGCAAAAAGAAGTCTGCTTAATGAGAATGAATAGTAATTAGCATAGAAGTTGGTCAAACTCATCAATCTGAGGTGTATGTACAGCTAGGTAGTCTGGCCATATTCCCACACTCTGCACATAAAGTAGTAAAATCCGTATGATAAACAGTACTCTTTATATGGTTCTAACACAGCTGTGCTACTCTACAACGTATTATTCCTAAGGTAATAATATCTAGAACCTCTAATTAACTAAAAATAGTATGTTAGCCACACCAAAAATGACAGTGACCATTTCTAATGTTGGTTGAACTCTAAAATTTAGGTTCAAGAGTAGAAGAAAGTATAGAAATGTTTATAAATATCTAAAGCTAAACTAGCTACTGATCTCTCAAGGGTACATGGAAGTGAGTGACACAAAAGTGTCTGGTGAAAACTGAAGTCTTTTTGAAAGACTAACATAGAAAAGAATACTAAGATGGTGAGTTTCCTTCCCAAATTAACAGCTATTAGTCACTTATATGAGACACTTTCTCTGAGTAATTCATGTTCTTTTTTGCTTGTTCATTTAACTGTATTCTTATGTATTTATTTAAATTGGCAACCCAATTTTCCATGGAGGTGATAGCTTTGTTAATGCACTTCTCACAGCATTTATTTGTTAGGCACTAACTTTCTTTCTTTCAGTGAGTTAAGTCAAATGCAAATAAACACATAACTCTTCATGTCTAGCATGCTATCCCCATATCTTTTCACATGATTTTCCTTCCACTTGCAGAAACACATCACTGATGTTATCACTCACTGGTCTTAAGCCTGCCTTAAGCATTAGGCACAACATTTACTCTTATTCCTAGATTCTGATGTGTTGACTTCCTTAAGTAGTTCTAGTCAACTCTGACCTTGCAAGTGGTGTTGCACTGCCCTGTGTAGATACCTGTACAATCCCAAGGCTGTTTAAGCTGATCTAAACCTGGGCTGCCCTGCCTGGCCCATGCATTCTCATGTGCTTCGTTATGTCAACACCAGCACTTCAGCAGCCAGGCAGAGAACTCTATGGGTTGACGCATAACCTCGTAAGAATTAGTAATTAGTTTTCAACGATACTGGATATCCAAATGACTCACTCCTTGATCACATAAGCACCCGTACCAAGACGAAGTAATAATAGGAATGAGTATCTAATGGTACCATGGAAGGATGGTACCTCTGGGACCATGGTACCTAACCAGAGCTTTTGAAAAATCATACATGAAATGATAAGAAGCTAGGTCTTAGATGAGCTAGCTGCATTTGCTTGAGTGTGCCACTATCCTTTGACAGTCTACACAAACACTGCTGGGACATGCTGGAGCTGCTGAGGGGATCATGTGCCCCTTTTTAATAGAAACTAGTGAACTTAGTGATTAGTGGTGTCAAGAAAATACAGAGAGGAGAGCTAATACAAACCAGATCCTAACCTCAACATGGAGCAGGAAAACTACCAAGGCATGCACTTTGATCTAGGAAATCAGATGCCCTTCTGCCACAGGAATGTGTAGGCAGAAGAGAAATACAGTTGTAATAATCATGTCTTTCTCCCTCTCTCTCTCCCTCTTTTTTTTTTTTTTTTTTTTTTGATGATTAATGATTGTATTTATTATTAATTCTAGGTATGCCACGTGAATTTGGAAGGTCAGCCATTCTACTCCAAGAAGGATAAGCCACTGTGCAAGAAGCATGCCCATGCCATTAATGTTTAAAGGAAGAGTTGGTAGTCAGTAATGCTAAAAAACCCAGATGGCTAACTGGGCAATTATAAAGTTGATAACCATGGCTAGCATTTCTTTTGGTAAAATCTAGGAAGCTGATACTTCTGAAGTTTAACTTTAACCTCTTTTGTAAAAGCAGATCATGCTTTTGGAAGGTTCCTACAAAAACCTACTGAATGAACAATCAAAACAAATGAACTAGAGCAACAGTTGAGGAAAAATAATGAAATTAACTAAAAACTGGAATATAAAAAGTAATATGCAAACACAGTTTCAAATTAATTACCCACAGCAGTTTTACTGCTTAGACCACACACTAGTGTTTAAGAACAACTGGAAAAGACCTTTTGTAATAAGTCATATTCTTTCATAACAGGAATGAGTAAGTGCCACATGTACAATAATCTGTAGAAGCAAAGGCCATAGGTTTCCAAGGGAAATAAATAGATTAGGGTTTTCTCTATGAAAAGCGAGTGCTATTCCATTATGTTGTGGTGCCATCCCATAGCATCAAGTATTTTAGATTCTTTACAAATATGAATTCTGCCTTGAAATCCATATGTAGTTGGGAAGCCTAGGAGACAAACTGTAACTTAGTTTGAAAATAAAGTGGAAACAGAATAATGCCTTCCATAGCCCATTAAGACTGAGAAAAGCACGTTGGGTCAATCTTACTAGCACTTGGCTTATAGATGCACAGTAGATTAGTTCATTTTCAAATCCTCATGGAAAAGTACAACTGGCTTTCTCCAAATTACTTCTACATTGAATGGAATAGTACTGGCTGGAAAGGCCAGCTTTTCATTCAAAACCAGTTTTCCTTTCCTGTTGTGGAAAAAAATACTCAGAGTTGCTTTGGTTTCTAGTTCCCATTGATATCAGTGGGAGGTAGGAATCTACGTATGGGCCTTCACATTGATGAACACAGAAGACACACATCCATCTAGCACAGCTAGGAAGTGGGAGATAGCTTGTGAAAGTTCCCTTCTGTATCCCACAGAGTTAGGAAAAGGGCATCTTTTTTTTTTATTTTTTTCCCCCCTATAGTAAATTAATGCTAATTAAAAATTCCTAAGGGAGCATAATAGGCACACACTCTTCATCACTTTTACTAGTTTAAATGTGACACATCTTGAATTGCAGTAGTTATTTGCCACTGTAAAACAGTAGATAGGGTCTGACAATGAGGATAACCATACAGTCATCTTTTCTAATACTTTAAGAACAACTCTGAAGTTGTTTGAACAGTTATTTATACTTTTTTTTTTTTTTTTGGCTAAAGAGCAATGCTTGTACTACTGATATTACTTTTGAATTTTGAATTCTAAATATCAATGACTTTTGTATTGAAGATAGCAGTTCTGTCTGATAGAAAGCAGAGTTAAAATGGAAAGGCTGATCACTACTCAAGTTTTATAGATTCGTTTAAGTGAAAATTATGATGCGTGTATTGACAGCTTGCAGCATTTTGAGTTAGTAGTTCTGAGGCTAAGGATGCCTTCTGTGGGCCACATTCTGGTGCTGCCTATCTTACTTCTTTTGAGTAACAAGAAATCGCATAGCATTGTCTGCCTTTTCCCTCCTATGAGTAATGCCCATTTTAAGGAAATGGCTGTGTCTTTTCAGGGATGAAGAACTACCAAAAGATTGGGGGCAGAATAAAAGAAATTTGGAGCTCTAATATGAGAGTTATGTTAGTTGCAAGTAGCCTGCATCTTGGACAAAAATAACAACCTGAACGGCCTGTGGCAGTTTTGATATATGACCTGTATTTATTCAGTGGGTATCTTGGTATCTTAGTTCTCACTGATCTTAGCAGTGATCTGATCTGAGTGCTACAGGGTTAGATTTTTTTATGCATGAATTATTCTAAAACACTAGTACATTATATGCAAAGCCTTGTTTTTTAATATAGCAAGCAAATTTTCTGTTTTCAGTTGGTGCTGGGCTGGTGTGAATATGGTTCCATTGATTACAAAATCCAAAGATCTGGCTCATACTATTCTCTAGAGGAATAAATTGTAATCATGGAAGTTAGCTATTTTTTCACTCATATTTGACTTCATTGAGTACCTTTTCATAACAGTGAGACAATTCTAGATTTCCTTTAAATTTTTTGATGTAATTCAACAAAATGCTGTTTATTATTCTCTGTTATGTCAGAAAATTCATATCAGCGTATTATATATTAAGACTGCATTGAAGATTTCTGTGTTACCCCCTGACTAGGACTAGTCTCTGACTATCAACATCAAACAGGGAGTCAGGCTCCTTGGGAGGACACAAAATGCTAGGGCTTGTGATGCCTCAGAATTTCACGTGTGAAATTTCATTAATTTTGATCTGCATGTGTGTATATGTGTGTGTGTCACTCTTCACCTTCCCCCTCAATGTCCTAGAAGCTCCCTCTTCACTGGTGGCATAAAGAACAGAGCATTTTAGAAGATGGCCAGAAATGAGAGGGCTGCAGCTTAGGCAGGGGTACAGTCTGTGAAAAGATGGTGGTAGGCAGCACAGCTGGGGCTGTCTCTTCTTCACGTTCACAGGGGAGCACAGATTGCCAGCTGAAGTGGTCCAGGTCAGCCTGCGAGCTGCTGCGGTGGACAGGGTTGTGGGAGGCAGGGGTCTTAGTGTGGGCAGGGGAAGCAGGGCTTGGATCAGAAAAGGGAGAGGACCTGTGGCAACCAGAATGTAGGGGCTCTGGGGGCCTCTGGTTGATGTGAAAGATGACACATTGAGGACACTGGAAGCCCTTAGTGAAGCTGGTGTCAGAGGAGGGGGAATAGCTAGGTAAGGCCAGTTCCACTAAGTTGACATGTTAGATAGTTTGGGTGGGGCAGAGGGGTTTAGGGGGTAATAGCCAGGGTGACTCACTGTAGTCAGGGAAAGGGTTTGAAGCATGAAATTAGGGGACTTGTAAGCTTGTAAGTAAGTAAATTAAATTTACAAGCTTACAGCCCAGAGAGATAGTATGAATATGCATAGAAGGGGTGAGCAATGGAGATACAGGATCCAATCTAGTAAATTTGAAGTCAGTACAGCAGAAAGGTGAATGCAATGTCTGTAAGCATAGCTGAGCTAGTTTGCAGAGTGGCAACAGTGAAAATGCAGCAGCCCTGACTTCAATGGGAGCCGTACTAGCTTGAGAGTCCTGAAAATTTCCTTGGGCAGATAACCTACATTGTAATACATGCCCTGACTCCAGCTGGTGTCTGAGCAAGTGAGATTAAAGCTAGTTTACATATCACTATATGAGGTACACTGGTATCTCTGAATGAAGAGCAGAGATACCCTGAGGATTATCATGTAATAAATTTCCTGTTTTGACTTGTGCTGCTTCATGATGTGGTCCAAAAATAGGGAATCCACTTACCTGCCCTTGGTATCTATATTAAGTATACTTTTTGCACATACCTGAACCAGAAATTTGTGAAGAATAATGTAGTATTTTGACTTTCAGAGGGGTAGAATACCACATAACTGCTGACGCTCTTTTGCCACATGTCACCTTCGTGATGCGGAGGGGGAAAGATGCATAGATATATAGAATTCAGAATAGGGCCTTTCAACTATCACTGAACATACACTCTGTATAAAAATATGCAAGATGAATAATGTGTACTTGTTTATGTTTTAAGTTTTGTAATAGATGCCAGGGACAAGTTCTAAGTTCCTCTAAATATTTCTTTTCATTCAAATTAAGGTCAGGTTTTACATAATAAAACAAAGATACTGTACCCCTGAACGATCAAATAAAAAGACCAGTCTTTTATCTAATTAAAAAGTGTTCAAGAACTTTTCAGTCAAATGCTGCAAAAATGGTCTTAATGCTTTTTCTTTTCTTGTTCTTTTTGTGGAAGAAAGTAAATTAGATGTTTCCAAAGAAGACTGCTTTTATTACCTAGAAAAACCCCTCTCTTATTACTTCTTTTTTTTTTTTTGTAGAAGTTAGTTTTTACTATATTGGATTTACACATTACACATTTCTAAAATCAGTTCAAAACAAGGAAAAAACATTTTCTTTTGGTCCTTCAGTGGTCAGTACTTTTGGTGAAATGTTTTGTTAAAGATTATTTGTATTTATGTTTAATAATGTGAATGTCCACAGCACTGAATACACTCATTAGTGTCTAATGCTGGGTACCCTAATGATTATCTGTAGTACTTGTCTCCTGGTAGCAAATCTTAATTTGTTTAGTATTTATAAACATCAGAATTTGAAAATGAGTGGTTTCTTGCCTGCAGTGATCATATTAGAAGTCTAGGTTTTATAATATATTGACATGTTGACTTGATGCCACAAGTGCCCTTGCTTTTACATACATTTTTTTTCCTAAGTTCCTAGTTATTTCAGAAACAGAATGTAGTGTGGTTTATGAGGTGTGAGTAACTACCTTGCATGGATTACCTGTGCCAACATGAATAAAACAGTCTAGTAATAAAAGCAATGTGCAAATACAGTTAAAGCTTTATGATTCGGGCATATTTATTAATATGGCATGTGAACAGCTGACAGCTTTCAGCCATGTAATACTGATAAGAAAGCATACACAAGCTTGTACTATTTACTTCGGACCTGAAAATAAAAATTAAAAGCATTGGTTTCAACTTTATCGTGTATCAATCTTGAATGTTTTATTACCCAAGTAACACCGTTTTGAACAAATGCTGATGATCAGAAGGCAGGAGGACCTCTCCTATGAAGACAAGCTGAGACAGTTGGTCTTGTTCAGCCTGCAGAAGGCTTTGGGGAGACCTTAGGGCAGCTTCCAGTGCTTAAAGTGGGCCTACATGAAATCTGCAGAGGGACTTATTACAAGGGCCTGTAGTGATAGGACAAGGGAGAATGGCTTTGAACTGGGGGAAGTTTAGATCAGATACAAGGAAGAAGTTCTTCACTGTGAGGGTGGTGAGGCACCAGAACAGGCTGGCAGGAGTTGTGGATGTCCCACCCCCGGCAGTGTTCAAGGCCAGGCTGGACGGGGCTTTGGGCAACCTCGTCTAGTGGAAGGTGTCCCTGACCATGGCAGGGGGGGTTGAACTGAATGATCTTTAAGGTTCCTTCCAACCCAAACCATTCTGTGATTATATGATGATGTTAGTATGCTTAAAAAATATAGTGTACTAACAGTACATGTTGTAACTTAGCAAGGCTTGTATAGTTGCAGACTTTATTGTGTCAACAAATACTGTTTATAGTAACTTTCTAAGGAATGGGTAAATTCTGTCTTAGGTTACATTGATGCATCTGAGAACAAAGCGTGATTGCGTAAGTTCAGGTGGGTGTTCTTCCATTTCTTAGCAGAAGTGACTTAAATAATACACAAAAAGCTTTAAACATCCTCACTGAGCTCTAGTGCCAAGAAATAGTTCCAAATGAAAGGATAGCTTCGTATAACTGTGTGGTTTATAAAAACAGCCATTTTGTGCATTCCTAATGCACACCCCTCAGGAATGCAGGATTTTAGAAGTAACTATATTAAACCCAATTAAGAAGTTAGATGATAAATGGACAGACTTGGCTTTAGATAGCATTACAAAGTACAGCATCAGGAATCACAACTTTGCACACTTTGATTTTATTTTACAGCCCTAATTTCTGTTTACAATGTGCACAAGGAAAATCACAATTCAAAAGAATGAGCAGAACACCTGCAGTTTTCTGACAGTTCGAAATTACTGGTTTGCAGATTGTCCGTTCTGACCTTTAACCTTTGCACAAGACAGTGATTCCTAAACTGTGCACTGTGGTCCCCAGAGAGTTCAGCTGTTTGAAGTGGAAGCAATAGAGGCACAAGCACAGCACTGTGCCAGCTAAAGGGTGCAGAAAGTGAATAGAGCAAAGTTCAATAGAAAAGGACGCGGTGCAAAATAGTTTGACAAGAGTTCTATTAAGAGATTCTTAATTGAAGAGAGATTATGGTTTGCTCTGAAAAAAATGGTGACTTCAAAACTATAGGCTTTGGCATTGTTTCCCTGCTCCCCCCCTCCCCCCCCAGTCATGAATCTTAAATTCAGCCAGTTTCTATTAATTAAGAAAGGAAGGAATGTGTGAAACCATTATTGAATACACAATGAAATGCTTTGTTCTCCCAGCCAAATCAGTGTTATGGATGAGATTCAGATTATATTCAGGCATAAATTCTGTGCTTTATGCCTATAAAACATGCCTTGGATTGCTGTTAAAAACACAGTTCCTCCTCCTTTTAGGAAGATTACATCAAAAGAAAACAGTAACAAATGTGGTGTACTAAAAAGGACTGTCAGACTGAGTCACAAGACTTTTCTACGTAATAAGGACAAGCAGAATGAATTTTTCTTTTTGAAGGAAGCTAAACTTTTGAACAAAACATTTTTTCTTTAAAAGTTTCTACATTTTAACTGTTAAGGGAATAATAAATTATTATTCATCAGGTCTCATTGATGAATCTGCCCCCACCTCAAAAGTATTTTATAATCTTACTACTTTAGAAATCAGATTATTTTCACTAATGACACAGATGTTACGGAAATCTTTCTGCTTCCGCTGAGTTTTACTATGTGTAGTGTTACTGAAAACAAGTTGAGGCCTTTTCGAAACAGAACTAATGATTTATTTTTCTTTTAATTAGAAGAGCTAGATAAAAGTACAACTTTGAATTGAATAAAGGTGATGGTCCTTCCAGTGCTTGTGGGATGAATATCGCTGCTAGAGTATTCAAGCAAGAAAGCTAGAGAATTTACTGTTTTTCTGGAATGTTTTATTCTTACGGTGCATTGAAGAGGATGTTTTGGGTTTTTAGGAAGACTAATAAATATCCATAGTCATAATTAAGGATCTATTTCAGAACAAAAGAATCACAGGATTTTAATTATTTTAAGATCTGATCTTAAACATAGTCTGGAAAATAATGTTAGGATCATGATTTAATTTGATTTAGGGAAATCTTAATTGATGAATACAGACATTCCCATAGGCATGTATGGAATATGTATGTTAAGTGGATGTGTTTCATACCTGCAGTATTTGGGCCTAAATTGTTGCTATATAGTCCATTTACTATACGTAGCATAATAATAATGCATTAAACTGAGTGCACCTAGAGACCTAGTTTTTGTAATCAGTTTTTTATTACCAAGATCTTTGTGCTTTGAGGTAACATCTCTACTTTCTGATAGCATAGGAGATGTGGGAGCAGAAAGAAGGGCACACTTGCCAAAATCTGACTTCACATAAAAAAAATATGAATAAAAATTTTATTTGTGCATTATAAACAAAGACTAAATATATTCTTTCACAACTAAATGTTCTCCTGCAGTACCCAATGCCACTGCTAGGCTTGCATATTCCCTAACCCATTTTCTTTTTCTTTCTGGAAATTTTTCTCTGTATGGATTCTGAGGACATCATAAATTTCCCTATGATTTCTCACATGTGGAAGCCTGACCAGACTTACTGTTAAACATGCTTGTAAGCTGGGTAACAATGTGGGATAAAAAGTAATACAATGTGCTGTGCTGCTAGAGTGAGTGTATTCAGTCAGCCTATTGCATCCTGGAAATACCAGATTTACTGAGATTTATTGTGGATACATAATATATATGACACTAATTGGAAGTTTCTGCTTTACTGCATATCTGCTACACAGCATCTATGCTGCATTGCACTACTGGTCAAAAAATCCTTGCAAGAATGTGACAGTGCTAGCCAGATTCAGGTTCTAGCTGTTGCAGCAAATTTAGCATACCTGAATCTAACTGTGTGGTTATGAAATAATGACAGAACATAGTTATCCTTTGAGTCTCTATCGCCAGCGCCAGCTCTGAAGCAAAAGGAGAGTAGGCCTGTATTTTATGTGGATGATTATTTTCTGCCATCTGTATTACGTAAACCACTTTATGGGAGCTTTTCTGAGTTGTTTTTCTTCTGTTACTTTGTTGTGACACCAAGTAGACTGAATTCAAATTTCCAAAGATTTAAGTTAATTTGGCAGGATTTATTTGTGCTCACATTGAGGGACTTCACATTTACCCCATGTCACTTACTCAGCTTTGTGCTATATATCTCATAATGGGTTGGAAACAGTCTGGTGGTGTTAATTACATCTGTGCACACAACTATAGACTTTTAGGTTAGGAGGAGCATCGTGACAGATCAAGTTCTTAGTATCAAATACATAACATATTATCTACCTTTTATAGACTTACATGGCTGGTAGTTGTTGGAGACTTCATTGATTTCCTAAGCCGTTGCAGAAGCTGCTTTCCATTCAGAAGTTCTCTAAAAAGAGAGTAAGTGTTATTAAAAAGTAGGTATTAAAGTTCGGGGGCAGTGTACATCCTTAGGGTCCAGACTGGCACTATTTAGTACAACCAATGCATAACAGAGAAATGCTGCGCTGTTACTACTCCTCCCTAACTCTGGGTAAGAATCCTCATCCCCCTCCAGCTTAGGGAAATTCACTGGCACTGAAAGGTATCTCTGTGTGCCAGCTTCAGAGAACCTGGCCACAAATACTTAAGCTGAGAAGATTTTACTCATTCCTTTAAAGGACAGGGACAAAGCTTTCTGCTTCCTCCGCTCTCATAACATGAAAAAAAAAAAAAAAACCCAAAAAAAACCCCAAAAAACCCAGAACAATACTTAAATCAAAGGGAAGTTAAGTAAACATTTTTTTTAGACTTCCATTATTAAGCACAACTACTTAAAAGTGAATTGCTATCAAAGAGGGCATACGTGAAAGTCGTAAAAGGAGATAAAAATTTAGGAGAGTGAACATGCAAAGAAAAGGCAGCTTTTAGCATAACAATTAACTACTCAATCTACCCTTCCTTTATTCCTCACAGGATAATTCACTGTAACTGAATTAATGGTGAAACATTCAGTAATAGGCCTTGCTAAGGAAATAGGAGCAGTGTATCAGGATATCCTTTTTCCGCCCCAGAGTACCAATACTTTCAATTTTATATACAACGGAAGTAATTAATTGTAACACAAAGAAGCACAGCTGTGTTTCCTGATGGTCACACATGCAATAGCTACTATTGTTTAGCATTTTGAGTATGTACACTGAAGTGTTCAACTGTCTTGAACATACTATATTTTTGGGATTTAATTTCCATTAGTAGCTTTTGAATTTATAGTGGAATTTTAATATGCTATTATCTTAGTTCCAATCCTGCATCCCTAATCAGGTAATTTTTGCTGATGCCAGCGGGAGTTTAAACTGAATTTGGTATAGCTGCCAAATCAGAAGATTTGCAGACACAGGCCAATTTCTCACTGGAAGCAAAGTAAGTTATAGACTATTTGTGAGGATTTGCATTTAGTTGTTTGTGTTTCTTTAACTTGTTCAAGTTCCAGTTCCAGTACGTATTCAGGTACGCTACAGGCTAAGGGAGAAAAGCTTTACTGCTATGCCTTAATTTCATTACATATTTTCAGACACACTAGTTGACTGCTGTGACTGAAATACAAGCATATTATTAATTTTGCTGCATTTGTTCTTACTTAACAGCAATGCACGCCTGATTAAATATATGCTTATACTAGAAATTATTTGGTTCATATGTATAGAATTCAGATCTATTAATCGAGAAATGTTAATATGTGGTTTTCAATCTAAGGACTATTCAAACATGTAAAAGGAACTAACAAATACCTCATAATAAAAAGTGGAGGAACACAGACATATCTTACATATAACTCTTAAGAGAGAAGCTGATAATTAAAACTTCCTTGTAGACCATTCGGCACTGCAGACTGATAGTTAAATCAGAATTAACACTTTAAAATCAGCACTAAAGAGACTAAATCTAAATACTTCATCTTCTCAGTCCAAATGAAGACTTTCAGGATTTTATTTGCAGGCCTCTAGGGGAAACATAGTACCACTTCACCAAACAAACTGATGTGAGTGAAGCACCCAGGTGAGGCCTCTGCTGAGCCTACACCTTTTCTGTGTAAGACTTTTGATGTTCTTACTATCCAACACCGACTTTAAAAAAACAAAATAATTTTAAATGTTTCTTTGTATTTATAAAGAGAGTTATCTCAGGATTTATTATGGCCTGGTGAAAAGACTGCAACATGGGTTTTGTACCTGGGAATCCATAAAACAGAAATATACAGTTCAACTAGGCACAGGAAGAAGAAACAGAAAAAACAACCGGAAGATTTGCTCTTGACTGGCAAAATGTCTCCTAGAGTGCTTGTAACATCAAGTAAAGTGCTCCCAATACTACAGCCCTTTGCAAGATGCAATTGAGTTGCATACTACACAGCTCAGTAAGCAATCAGTCCATATCCTGCAGCAGCTGCATAAGGCATGACAGGTATAGCCATTACACCCTTCTTCCTCCCTGTCCACCTGCACAAGGCTTAAAAAGAATCTGGTCTGCAGAAGGCCAGAAGTAACCTCGAAATACATCAAGTTCTTAAGCTCTGGCAACAGTTTCCTGTTTCCTTGTGCCTGTGCTCTGCACATTGAGCAGTGCTGCATCGTGCTCAGCTCCACACCACACTCGGTGGACTGAAGGTTCGCCAGAGCTTGTGGTGCTGATGAAGACTTTCGCCTTTTTTCTACCAGTGCTTCATTAGCAGAATTTTTTAAAAAACACATTTCTTCACACATTTGATTCTGCCTTATTGAATTAATTATGCTTACATTTAAAACACTTAATAAATAAAAGCCATGACATCTCTAAGTAACAAACAGCTGAATAAATTTATGCTCAAAAGAATATGCTTTCAAGTAAAATAATTCTGAAAAAAGACAAAGCCAAATTCACGTCATTTTAAGTGAAAAAAAATTGTGTCCCTGGCCGAAGGGTAATATTCTTTTAATAAGTAACATAGAATATTTATTTTGGTAACAGTAACAGAGAAATACTCATCTAATTGCAAACAGTTCTCAAAAATATATTTGGACCACAGATTTAAGACATATGAATTCCACAGACTGAAGGGAAGCAGGATCTACAAAGATAAAGTCCTGTCACGTGGATGACCTCCCTATATATGCCTCTTTGTTCTTAAAGACCTTTTGATATTTAAGATTTGCAGTTCCCAAGTGATTCCAAGAACTACTAAGAAATTCCTGGAGAGGAAATGACAAAGAAAGCAGCTGGAAGACTATCCTATTAATGATTTTTTTTACTTTTTTTAAATACAGCTGTCTCCATCATGACAGTCAGCCTTGAACTGCTTCTTCTATATTTCATGTTAGAATTCCACACCCCATCCTGGCCAAATGTTGAATGAATATATTCAGATTTTCAGATTACAGTCTTTGAGTGTTGCTTAATTAACAAAATAAATATTTAACATTAGCAAAACCTTGTGCATCCGAGTTTTTGCAGACTCTCAAAATCTTCACCAGGTGAGATGTCTGTTAATGATAACTAGCTCACTTGAACCCTGTGTCTTTTTGACTGTCTATCATCTAAAGTGTTCATCTTCTGGTTTAAATAGATATCTCTACTTATCCTGCAAGATAAACAAAGCAAAACAAAACAGGTTTGATTCTTCACAGTTTACTTGACAAAAATCTTGGGTTAAATTTCCAGTTACTTTCATTTGGGGAAATACAATTGGGCTCTGCAGATGGCACATAAAGAAGGCTCTTCTAACACCAAGTTGAACATCTCACATGTCAGGATTGGCCAACACTCCCCTTCTCACACACAGACTGCTGTATGATTGTAAATAAGGCATTTTAGCCTACTTGCATTGTTTTCATACTTTGGTTAAAAATCCGTATGTTTCAAAAATGACAGTTTATACCTGTATGAAATTGGAAGTATACTGTAAGTTGTGCACTGTTTTCAAAGACACCAGTACTTTCCATGTGATGTTTCGTCAGACATCCATCACAATCTACAGACATCCATCACAATCTAAGTACTTTTTAAGATTGTTATGATTCATCATTTTAGATCAAGGTTCAGTTCTGTCTCCTGCAGCCCTAATACTGTTATGATGTAGTTTACTTCTACTGGTTTTATTCTGTGATTAAGACAAGATTTACACAGTGCTCATCTATGCAGAGAATAGGCATATTGGCCATGGCAATTCAAACTTCATACACAGCAACACAATTTCTGACTTGACACGGACTTTCACTTGTGGCATCTTCAGTGCCTAAGTGCCTTGCAAAGTACTAGCTGGGACAGCAGTTTCTGCAATGTGCAAATTTACTCAGCAGGG
>NW_009937816.1:14843-17013 GCF_000696875.1 Nestor notabilis
TCCATTTCACACAAAGGATCAAATAAATTTCAAGGCTAGTGGCTTTTCCTAAATTCATGCCTATCAGATTTAAATCAGTATCCAACATCTGAAAAGCAAGAGACTGTATAACCACACAGATACTACTTAAAGAGACGCTAGCTCTAACAGCTTTGGTTCTGGTTGGGAGCACACACATGCATGTTGCATTCTTCTTCCATATTAAGTGTCTATTCTGTTGCTACAGCCTGATAGTAGACAGAGTGGAAGAACAGCAGACTCATATTTTCCTTTGAAATTATAAACATAAGTATTCAAGTTCTGTATTATTTGGCATGAAAGCTGTGATTTTGTCTTTCTTGCAGGCTGTCTTTGTTTTGGACACTGACAGATTTTTCTGGATGATAGTTATCGGAAAAAATTTACTAAAAGTCTAGTGAGATGAGACCTGTATTTTCAAATGCATATCACCGTCGTATCTGGCCACCTACACTTCCTAGGTGTGCCCTCAACTGCCCACATTTTAAAGGAGTCTGTGAAGTTGCTAGGTTTGAACTTAAACTTCCTCTTTTGTTTTGCTATGTAGGATAGTGTGCCAGCTAAGCACTCACCTAGCAGTCTGTGGGTATAACACAGGTGATGATACTGCAGCGCCAGTGCTCTCATCTTACATTCAGAGGTGACAGCTCTGGAGTGGAGTACACAGTATTTACAAGGCCTATCTGATACTAGCATGCAAAAATGGGAGCTAGGCTGCAGAGAGGTGAATTAAATAAGCAAGACCGTGTTTCCCACAATCTGTGCACATGTAGCTCTTTGGTACCAGTGAGATTGCTTCCCAGCTGGTTATTCTCTAGAAATAGTTTATCTGGGCAGGCATCTTGACACTAGCAATTGCTGGTCCTGAAGACCTGAAGGGTGTTATGGTCTGCAGCAAAGCGAAACTGAGTAGGTTTGTATGATCCATATGATCTTCATTTCCGCCTATAGCTGGCTTTGTGTACAAAGTTCTTGATGCAGAATAACCAAGTGACAGGACATGTGAAAGGCAAGACCACTTCAACAACACAACTGCTGCCACTTTGCTGAGTGAAGGGTTAAAAGAAGCAGCCCGGGTGGGAATTGTGCGGTCTCCTTGTCATATGACATATTGTCATTAAAGCTCCTTCTGCACTGCTGCTGGGAGACCTCATTTGAAGACAGACAGACAAATTACTACTTTGCTAATTTGTCCTAATGATGAAGAGCTTGGAAGTGCAATGCAAATCATGGCCTTGAGCAACCTTATCAGTGAGCAAAGCAGCTCATTGCAGAAGTTATGATGTATTCCAATCTAACTAACTGGGCTTATTTATTTGGAGATACAAGTAATGGAAAAAAGCAAACAAATAATCCTGTCCTTTGCAATGGAACTCTATCCCTCATATGGCACTGCAGTGTCAACCTTTTCAGAACTTTTTCCACAAAGCTAAAAGGCCCATTCGAGGCTCGTTTTCCCCTGTGCTATTGCCACCATTGCCTGCTTGTTGCCCACCCCAGCTCACACACAGGCCCCCTTTTAATTCACATCAAAGTAGCTATGGTAATCCTCCACCCCACCTACTCTGTCAATCCTGGCAGCTTGTCCATTTTCCACAGCGCCAACTCTGCCAGCATCTGGATGGACCAAAACCCCCCACCATCCATACCCAGCCCCAGCTGCTTCTCATCTCCTGATCTCTCTTGCTTGGCCGGCAGTGCCTCCATGACACCTACTTGGCCAGCTTCTGCCCACACAGCTTCCCAGTCTTCCCTAGAGGAGCTCCTCCACACTCTCCACTGAGAAAGCCCTTCTTTCCCAGCAGTGAAGGGAAAGGTCCCACCACTTCCTCTTTCCCAGGCCAGTGGTGGTATCACCATCCTTGTAAGTGTTCAAAATCCATGCAGATGAGGCCCTCAGTGTCATGGTTTAGTGGTAGACTCAGCAGTCCTGAGGTAAAGGTTGGACTTGATGATCTTACAGGCCTTTTCCAACCTAGCCAATTCTATGATTCCCGGTGGTGGCGAGGTAAGACAACGTCCCGGTCCCGGGGGCGGTATGCGGGTGCCTGAGCGGGGCAAGGAGCCGAGCGACAAGCTCGCTCAGGCGGCGGCTGGTTGCGGCCTGCGCTCCCGCCCGAGGAGGGACTCCGGGGGAGGAAGAGCAGGCCCG
>NW_009937817.1:0-214 GCF_000696875.1 Nestor notabilis
CAATGCAGCTACTCCAAACACTGCAGCTACATCAACACCAGCCACAAGTACAGCACACACTCAAACCTTGACAGCAACAGTCAACGCAGCTGCTCCAAATACTGCAGCTACACCAACTCCAGCAACAAGTACATCAGCTACTCAAACCTCGACAGCAACGGACAACATGGCTACTAAAAGCAACCCAGCTACCCCAACCCCCGTGACAACTACA
>NW_009937818.1:0-4938 GCF_000696875.1 Nestor notabilis
CTGCTGTAGCTGAACCCAGGACATATGGCATGGTATTATCAGAAGCAAAACTTTTTACATTTAAGTAACCCTTCCAGGTGAAATTCATGAAGCAAGTTCAGACCTGCCATGGAGCTAATTGACAGTAAATAGAAATTTCATGTACAAATCGGTCACAGCAGGAGAACAAGGTGATGAAGAAGTGTGCAAACAAATGTGTGCTGCCCAGGTAACCACAAAAGGGCAATTTGGAAGCATGGATTTAGTGGGTGATTATCTGAACATAACTTGTTTTAAGTTTCTTTAGACTTTAAGTTGGAATAAAAGATTCAGGAAGAATTTCTGCTTATAGACAGTTTTGGAACTAGAATTTTTATTTTAGGAAGCGAACAGGACAGAATGATGATAAAATGGAAACAAGAAATCAAAACATTAATTAGTGTGGTTTTCAGCTTAAAAAAAAACCAACCAACCAACCAAAAAAACCAACTATGTTTGATTTAAATTTGTACATGCAAGCTTATTGAGTTCTCATTTTAGCCAAACTACTAGAGGTGATAGATAAGGTTTTGGTAGATAAATTAGGTGTAAGTATTATTAAATGCATGAAAGTGTGGCCTTCATCACCTTAATGTTCAAAGTATCTTAAATTTAGTGCACATCATATAAAAGAAGCAAATGTCTTGAAGGCACCTTAAGGATCAATAAGTTACATGATTTATTTTCTGAGGGACATTACAGAAATAAAGTAATAGCGAAGTAAACCATTGCATTATTTTAAACCAGTGCTGCAATATGCATCATAGATGAGTGGAAGATCTTTATTCTCTGTGGAATCAGGAAAAAAAAAATCTAATATTACTATTGTTATTATTGTTAATAATATTAATTATGATAGGACTTATACAAAATTATATTAATAATTACTAATATAATTATTATTCAATACCAGATTGGATGGGGCTTTGAGCAACCTGGTCTAGTGGAAGATGTCCCTGCCTGTGGCAGGGGGGGTGGAACTGGATGATCTTCAAGGTCTCTCAACCCAAACCATTCTATGTTGCTATGGTTCTACTGCAGATGTCTAAAATTTCCACTTCATTTAGAAGGAAAAAATAAAAGACAAATAAAAAAGGAAGGAAAAAAACCAAACAGGAGAGTATTTTCTCAAGACATGTCTAATCAACATTTAATAAAACTAGAAATTTTAGCTTTCCTGTTGATTAGCTATTAGCTTACATTGCAAATGACAGTTGCTGCTTGTTTAAATATTACTATTGTAGGGGCTGGGAAAGAGAAATTTAGGGATGCCATATTTCTGCAGAGTTTGAGATCTTTAAATATTGGTGGTTGAGCTGATTAATGCACACATCTGTAAGTTAAATTCTCAGAGGCTGTTCTCAGGCTGGCTGAAACCAGAAAATGTTGGGTATCTTTTGGGAAGGTTTAAGATTCCCAGCTCAAAATCCAAAGCACACACATATGCCTAAGGATCTGAAAGGAAATATTTGAAACCAGACTACTGCCACCAGTGTATTCATGTTCTGGATTATAGAATTTGCCAGCATAAGATAGGTTTGATTTATGAGATAGAGTCACATTGTGCACTGTGCGGCCCAAACCACATGATAAACATATGGAGTAGGGTTGTATATATTAGCTTTTGCTTTTTATTTTCCTGTAATTTATCCTTAGTCTGCTTTCACTTTGTATGCAGTCTCATCACTTACAACAATCGAGAAATGCACAAACACTTCCAGTAGAATAAGGCGTTGGGTAATTGCAGCATCAGATTATATTCCTGATGATCAAAGTAAAAGGAGTAATTGAAATTCTAAGTGATGCCAGTATCTGAGTAGGGATGAAAAATGCTGCCCTGTGGCAAAGTGGGAGAATGAAGAACTAATATAACTTCTTGAGATAAAACAAAATTAAAAGTATAATAATTTGCATTTTTCATAATGTTTTCCTGTCTTGAATGACTTTAGAAAAAAAGCTATATTCTTTTGCAAATAAACTTTTGGAAAAGTTACAAGAAAGACTGTTCTAGTTTAATTGACCTTATTACCTTGCAGCACCTCATATTTTTAGAAGGCAAAGACAATCTGATGGGAAGGTGGCACACAGGAATTCAAGAATATTTTCCCACAGTTGAATACCTTATGAATCATAGGTTATCTTATCGAACACCATTCTGCTTTTGAGTCCAATTCATGTTCAAGATACAACAAGCTTAGGCGCCATGAAAGTCACAATGTTCTCTGCAGCAGCCATACTGTGTGTTTGATTGAACCAGACCTTTTTAAGTTTCATTTGTATCTTGCTTTGTTCTTGCTACCAAAATAATGAAAATATTTTCATATATGAGGCTGAACAAATTACTGAAGTGAGATTTTTCTTTTGAGTGTTTCCTAGTTTGTCTCGTGGCCAGAAAAATCCAAACTGATCGACAAATTAACTGACCATGTTTTCACAGCGAGAAGCTTACCTTAACTTATTTTACATTCAAAACCTGTTTTCACAGTCTCTTTCAATTTTTAATGATAATCTCTGAACCTGAAAAAAAACCCTACCTTATTTCTTACTCCCTCACTGAGATAAAGGTGATCCTTATCTCTACAGTGGTAGCTGAGAGAAATATATTTATCTAAACCACAAGATGAGTCTCAGCAAAAAAATACAGGTTAGTTTATTAGAGAAAGCTTCACACAGGGAGCAAGTCTTATGGCATGAGTCTGAAAGTCTCTTTTCTAGGACAGGAATTTTTAGGAAATAAGAGGCAGCTATAACTAATAAAACTTGCCTTTAGACTGAAATTCAGACCATGATCTTTGCAACTGAAGGGCAATTCTACAGGCTCCTTTGCCAATATATCTTATTAGATTTTAAAATATAGGATGCTTTGTGTGGATCAGTACTTTGAAAGGCGATAGACATGTTGAGTCACTCTCATTTTCAACAAAGCACAATAACTGGTAACTTTAAGATTCCTATGCAAATAATATACCATTTCTGATATTTGAGACTACCAAAAAAAGAAAAGGGAATATAGCAAAGTATACATATTTAGGAAAAGAAAGCAGTAACAATATTACTTGCACTTTCTGTAAAATTGCTTTGAATTTCATGGGCTTTTTTCAGTATGATGAAGGGTTAATAGTGAAAGAAATCCTAATACTTCCCTAATGCCAATGTTTCAATCAAATCATGTTTGTGTTTTGGGGAAATGGTTCAAATTCAGCATTGATTTAACTTCACTGGTTTCTTTGGTACTCTGGCAGAATTAAATTACTAATTTCATTTACTAATAGCACATCTAGTTACCATACTGCCAGATCCTGAAAACATTCCAGAATCTCATACTAGAGGACACTGATATACACATTCATTTTGGGACTGGTGATGATTATTAATGGCCTGGCTCTGATCCCTTTATTGTTGAATGATAGAAATAAATTAAATAGATACAAAATTCAGGCTTTTATGCTGTATGTCTTCAGTGTTATGACTTCCCTCCACCTCACCACTAGGAAAATAGAGAAGGCATTCCTCTACACAAGAAATGAAATTATTTTTGGGGTTTTAAGTTGTAAAAAAAATAAAATATATATAATTTGCTGAATTTTAAAGAATGTTAAAGATGAATGAATTCTGCCACGTGGTTGATAGAATTAGTTTCCATTCAACAATTTGGGTTTATATAGGAAATAATTTACACTTTTAATAAACACTTTTCTTCAAACTACTTTTCAAAGAGAGATATTAGGGTTTGAGATTAAAGCAATTCACTATAAATGTTGAAAATAATTGAGAAAATATCTTTAGAAAGACAATCTAGGTCTATATATATAGTGAAGTATGACAAGTTATCAAGGCAATGCAGTATGTGCAGCTGAGGGAAAAGCTAAGCTGAAAGCTTCAGCAACGTGAAAGTTTCTGATGTAGGATGTGCTAAGTAAGCCCAGTGCTTTGTAAAAATATTTAACTAGAGAAATTACTCACTGTTTGAGTAAATGTTTCCTCTATACTAAAATAATTTGGAACATAAAAACACTGTAGAGTAACAATAGGGCAAATTTAGAGTAAATTGGTGCACAAAGACAAAAAATTTCTTTTCTTCATCATATCCCAGAAATGTCCCTGGGAGGATGGCTCTGTACTTCCTTTCTTTGTGCAGCAGAAGCTGACCTGTTCTATGTCCCAGAATGGATGTGTTAGTATAAGAGGCAGTGAAGCAAAATAGATTGGGAAAACAGTATTCCCAAAGAATGGGAGAAAATGAAGCTACTTGACTCAGAGTTACTTTAGCTACCTCTCACAGGTATGTGTTGTACTCTGTAAATATGCTACCATTTTACTGTAAACACAGAATAAATCATATCAAGGATTTAAATTAAAGATTGAATAGAAAATATTTCTGTAATGCAGAGCCACTATTCAAAACTAGTTCTCTTGACTCTGCCAAACCACCCTTCTTAGCTGGTCTGTGTTAGTAAATGCTCAAAATCTAAACCACAAGTCATATGACAGTAAAAATAGGCAAAATACCCACACAGGAAGGATATACTGGTAACATCCAATTACACAGTGTTTTGATGGTTTGGTGTGTAGGAGCTGAGTGATGGAAGGGGATTATTCTGCCAGCTGGAAAGAAATGGAAAGGAAGTTGAAAAGTATGAAAGGGTTCAGGGATGAAGAAGAGTTAAGACAGGAAAGTGTGGATTGAAACCCAATTGAAAAATCTGTAATCAGAAGAGAAAACCCTTGGATCGGACAACTAATGAAGACAGAGAAGGAGTAGTTAAGGCACTATAATGTAGTTAAAGCTTCAAGATGCCATTAACATCAAACAATCAGGTTTGTTTCTAGAATTAAATTTTTGTTGGGTAACATTAATAAGCCTAAAAGTCCAAAGGAAAACCTAGACATAAATGGTGTCTGCAAATGTCCAGCTGAACC
>NW_009937818.1:4958-7763 GCF_000696875.1 Nestor notabilis
AAAAAGTAATGTCTGTTGCAGGATAGTATCATTCAAATTAAAATTCTAGTTCTTTAAGCTTCCTAGAAAAATGAGAACAGAGAACAAACTCCAAAAGCTTCTCTAGAAGTAAGAAAGTAAGTGGAGTTTTTTTCTGATATTTGTTGTTGTTTAATTTAATTCTTCAATTCCTTTTGCATATTTTGATGCATGAAAATGTATTATTTGTGTCTAATACTGGCTTGGTTTCTTTTCTTCCTTTTTCTTTTTCTTTTTTGTTTTCTTATTTTATGTCATTAACACTATGGAAGAGCACAAATCCCTTCAAATGAAGAAATCATTCTCTGAAGCACAAAATAAAAGTTGGCTCACTTTGGAGCTCACTATTCATGAACCATAGAGACCTTCCTATTCATGACCCATACATACCTGCCCCAGCTGACTCCCTTTTTTAAGCATTAAGCATAGTCCATAAATTCTATTTCAAAGTTTAAATTTACAATAGATTCCATTCATAAAACTGTCATGGTAGGTTTTCTAAAAGCATTTCACACTGATGTGCAGAATGCTTCCAAGCTGAGTGGTTCATACATATCAAAGCTTTATCCTTTATAGACAGATGGTCAACTTGCCATTAGACTCTTGGAGACAATGCAGGTGGAGAAGCTTAGCTCAGAAGTGCCAGACCACGATGAAACCCCTTCATAAATAGCTGATCTATGTTTTTTGCTCTCCTTTCAGAACCCATTTTAAGAATATAACCTAAATTTCATCAAATACAACAGGCTTCAGCAGTAACTGGAATATGCCATATGTCTGAAAAGGAACAAAACAACTTGTGAGTGGGAGTGGAGGTTGCATTACAGAACAAAAGAGATTTCTGTCCTGTACGATTTCCTCTTTGCTAATGTATTGAAAAATATAACTCATTTCATGCCTTGAAAAAAAACCAACGTTAGACTGATCTTAGCTGATGGAAATGTCTGCAGTTGTGACTTCTACAGATCTACAGTGAATCCAGATGTATTGTACCATGTTCCTTTATATGAAGTAGAGCAGGAGATGTATTGTATATGGGGTAAAGTGTAAATGGTAAAGATCACTTAACAGCAGTATTCCAGTTCTTCTGCACCGAATTTCTCACATTTTATTGGTTTTCTAAGAATTTCCAGTCCATTTCCTGCAACTTTTAATGCTTCTTTTGTCTTTTTTTGGAGGGAGGAAAAAATTTTACCAAAAAAATATAGGTTAGATATCAGAGTAGAGGGGCAGGATCACCTCCTTCAACCTGCAAAATGGCTAGTCGTTGGAGATAACCTTGAGATCAACTAGTTCCAGCTACGCGGTGGGCAGGAAAACTTCATACTAGGCCATGTAGCTAAAATTGACGTCTAACCTGGTCTAAAATGCTGCCAGGAGCATACGTAACTGCCAAAACCCGGGATTGAACCAGGGACCTTTAGATCTTCAGTCTAACGCTCTCCCAGCTGAGCTATTTCGGCTCCTGAGCTATAGAATTAATGAATCATAGAATAGTTTGGGTTGGAAAGGACCTTAAGATCATCTAGTTCCAACCCCTCTGCCATGGGCAGGGACACCCCTCTATAAAAGATAGTAGACAATAATTATAGAAACTGAAATTGAAAAAAGATCATAGAATAGTTGGAGTTGGAAAGGACCTTAAGATCATCTAGTTCCAACCCCCCCTGAAGGGACAGGGACACCTCACACTAGACCAGGTTGCTCGAGGCCCTGTGCAGCCTAGCTTTGAACACTGCCAGGGATGGGGCATTCACAAATTCCTTGGGCAGCCTCTTCCAGAACCTCACCACCCTCACAAGGAAGAATGCGAATTTCTCCATTAGAACCCAGTTTTCTACTGATGCAATCACAGTGGAAATACAGAACTTGTATGATGTGGTTTACCATATACTATCAACATAACTTTAGAAATTCTAGTGTAGATCAAGATTGTTATTTTTCGTTTTCTCTCTGATCAAGTAAAAATAAAAAGCTTCCTTTGGATAGACTACCCACATTGTTGGTCACAACCAGAGCTGGGAAAAAGCTTAACTTAAACCAGTCTAAATGTATTATAATAAAAAGCTGCTTTATAAATTTTGTGTGGCTTTTCTTTTAGATTCAAACTGTAAACTTTGTCATTATAGTTTTAGGAGGATTTGATAGATGTGAGAAATTCCATAAACTATAGCCATGTTAAATTACCCCCAAATGAATGAGACCTTCACAAGTATAGACGTCTGAGAATGAGCATTAGGACTCTGCAGGGTGCTGTTGTCAATGACTGGCTCATGATGATGTTTTAATTTTTTTCTTGTGGCTACCAAAATCCCCACTCACAGAACACTTCTTGCCTTTTTTTGTAAAGCCTATAATAAAATCTGCTTTATTTTGGTATATAATGGACTCCTGTCTCCAATGTCAAGTGAGGGTCTTAGAGGAACACAAGCTAGACAGTGCTCATATTAGCATACTTAACACTCATAGTCACTGTTTTCCCCCCCAGACTAGACTTTCTATATTGTCCTTTTTTAAAAATCTAATTGAGATTGGAAATTATAGTCCTCATCATTTGAATTTTGATATTGGGCTTTATCTTATACATTAAGAAAACGAGGATCAGTTTCTTTTCCCTTTCCTTTCCTTTCCTTTCCTTTCCTTTCCTTTCCTTTCCTTTCCTTTCCTTTCCTTTCCTTTCCTTCCCTTCCCTTCCCTTCCCTTCCCTTCCCTTCCCTTTCCTTTCCCATCCTTTCCTTTCCCTTATTTCCCCTTTCCCTTTCCTATTTCCCTTTTCCTTTCCCCTTT
>NW_009937819.1:0-12904 GCF_000696875.1 Nestor notabilis
GGTCCTGCCCACCGGCTTCCATTGCGTGTTGGTGTGGAAAACATGCCCCAGCCAGCGAGGAGCTGGCGTTAGCGTGGATGTGCTTGGCAAAGGTTGAATCGGTACTTGGGAAGCCTAGCGCTGCCCAGCTGATCGTTTTCCCTTTTCCTCTATAGGATTCCTAGGGTAAGGTGTCACCGCTATGGGCCACGCCTGCTTTGGTTGTGGATTTTTAAGGGGTGCAGTTGTACCTTGGGTTGCACATTACGGTTAAAACGTGCTTTTCAGTTTCTTGTAGCTTGCTGTTCTGAGGTCATGACTATTGTGAGATCAATAGTCACTACTTATTTATGTTTCTAGTAACGCCGCTCTAATGAATGCGAGGAATCTATCCAGGCGATACATTTTTCTTCAGCAAGTGTTTCTGTAATCTTTAATTCATAGCGTGATGAGTACATGAAGTTAATTTCCTCGGTTGTCTTTGGATGCGGGCAGGAGCAGCTTTCACATCCCCGGCTTCGAGTGGCTGTTGGGCAGCAGAAGGGAAGGGTGTGCCACCCCTCACCTGGCTCTCACAGCAAAGCAATGGCTCTGTTTCAACTAAAATACCTTGAGGGAGCTGGTAGACGATTCAGCTCTTAATGCGACCAGATACAGGAACCTTTCCGCAGGGCTCCAACTCGCAACAATTTTCTGCTGTAGTACTACCACTTAATGTTCAGCTTCACTGAACCTCGGCTGGGAAAACCCATTTGTAAGTAGCATGCCTTCTGTTCACATCACCAGTGCTCTCTGTTTTCTGGAGCTGCAGGGTAGATCCTGTTCTTACGGCTCTGAAATCAGGGTAAAACGGGTCAGAAGGATCAAGACTGCTTTATCAGAATAATCCAGATAGAACAGTGGAGGAAAATGGGAAAGGACTTTTATCTTGGAGGGAGTGAGGCTAAAGTAAAAAGGAAAAAAAAAAGAAGAAAGTTTAATTTCAAGCAGCATGCTTTTAAATACAAAGGCATTATGTTGTAGCATAGTGCTATGGGAGTACTACAGTATGCTGCAATACTACAAAATGTAGCACACAGACGCAGAGGATTTTAAAGACTCGTACAAATGTGAAAGAATATAGTGGAAAATAAGGATCTGTGCCTTTGCTTAAAAGCTTTGCATGTAGCAAGAGTGCTGAGCTGAAAGTAGCTGCAGTTACGAGTCCTTACCATGCCTGTAGCACTTCCTGCAGCCATTCCTCTGCTGTTACAGTGAAGAAAACACAAGAAGCTGCATTACCTGTTGAGCTCAGGTAATAGTTCTCTGCTGGGGTGCAGGTATATAAGCAGGTCTCAAGAAACTTGCAGCTGTGAGACCCCCTCATCCCTTTCATGGGTAAGCCTCCATGAAGATTAGAAACAGTTCACTCAGTAGAGGGGATTGTGTAGTAAGTGTGGCCCTATTAAAAAAAAAAATCCCCATATCTGCCTCCCTGGTTTGTATAAAAAGCTTAAATGCTGTTCTAGGAATGTGCCCTATGCCTACACCAGAAATCTCACATTAGGCACTGTGTGAACTGGTGGAGGCTCCACTAGAAGAGGATATGTGCTTTTAATAGGTTAATTGCTAACTCGTCTTGACCTGTTTTCAAGCATATGTTGTGAGCGCTCGGTTCCTCCTAAATAGCTACAATGCTGCTTAATTAGGAAACTCTCAATCATTTCTTAGATCAGTTCATATGCTGGCGTTCTTGTTAATGCTTAGCTGTGAACACCCTTTAAAAGGAAGCTTTTAAAAGCACTGAAGCTAAGCTATTTTTGTGTATTTGCCAAAATGAAGAGGTAACTCAATAACCTACTGTCTTTGGTTCCACCTAGAAAGGTGCTGTGTGTAAAAGCTCTTCTGTTCACTGGGGTACCCATTGGGAAGAGATACAGCTGTGCACTGAGCAAACTGCCCAGTGTTTGAGCTGGGATGGAGCTGGTAGGCTGTCCCCACTGTCTATCAGCAGCTCATACTGTTTCCCTTCCTTCTCCATACCCATTATTCAGTCTCATCTTTGACTATAAGTTCTTTGGGGCAGAGGTAGCCTAGTCTGTCTTCTGTTCCTGGTACCTGGCAAGGGCACCTCAGTGCTCTGGTAATACAAATAATCAATAAAGGATTTTGCTCCGCAGTACATACAGGCAACTCTGCCATGGTGCCTTCTTAAACGTACATGTTATCAACATAAATCCTTATGCTGCTTGATTTGGAAACCCTAGACTATACAATAACAGAAGACAAGTGATTTAATTTTGGAGACACATGTGTGAGTTACTGGAGTGACGAGGCCATTATGTTATGGCCTATGTCCTCTGATATAGTCTTACATTGGCCATGTTGCTTACAGTTCTAGGCTTTGAGCTGTCCTATGAGGAACACTGTTTGCAGAAGTTGTCCTTGTCTGCATGGACAAGTGGTCATGTTCATAAAGTGTAGGTGATCTGTAGGGTCAGGCTCATGTTTTCCTCCTTTTTGACATTCATGACGAAATTATCAGGCAACTATAGACTGGCTGCTACACCCAACAGTCATGATCAATGTGGAACAGTCTGAAGCATTGAAGGTGCTATGGACTTGACTAAATAGGTACAGGCTTCCAAAAAAAAAGAGCCAACCTCATCTTGAACACAATTTCTACCCTTTATAAACTGTGAACAAAGGGTTGGCTGGGACGCTGCTGCTCCGATGTGATTGTAATCATTTAGTAATGCTGATACTAGTGGTGGCAGAAGGTCCTGTTACAGTGTAATTTGGGTATTGTGGATGGATATGGTTGTCTGACGATGAGCACCATGGACAACCAGAGGAAGCAAAAGGAAACTTCATTTAGGGAATCGTCATGCCCCGGTGACAGCTGCCGTAAGGCTGGAGCAGTTGTATACTTTCCTCAGTAAGAATATTGTATCTTTCAGAGAAGTCGTTTTTTGAAACCAGTTAATTAGGACAGTTATTTCTGGCCGTGGCATTTCTACAGAACAGAAGGCATGATTGTTCTTATGTTTGTTTCTCTGAGTCCTTTGATCGACTAGAAGCTCCCGATGCCTTACGCTATAAATTACCTCAATACTTTGGCAGTTCATTTCTTTTCTTGTGTACTTGGTTAGGAAAATGCAGAAATCCTTGTGACTCAGCTTCAGACTACTATAAATTATGAAGAAATGGGGGAGGGGGTCACATTTCAAATTAGAAAAGGCAATTCTAGGAGTATGGGAGGAATACTGGTTGCTAAATTTGAGGTAAGCAGCGCTCGGTATCTCAAAATCTGAGCAGCTACCGCCACCTAGAGATGCACGAACCAAACACGCTGCTTGGGGCTGGCTCTAGCAAGTGAGGCTGCACGATTGGAACGAGTGAGGCTGCTGATCCAAACCGGTCTTACTCCGCAGCAGTAAGTGCAGTGTATGCATGCTGGGTTGGTTTTTTTTAACCCTGTAACTAAGGTGGTACCTGCAGATCCTGTCCTGGTAACGCAGGCAACTAATCTTTTACGGTCTTCCTTGAAAATAGGTGAACGAGGAGCATCACTTTAAGTAAATAATTTGCTGAGTGAACTTTAGTTCAGTCAAAAAGTAAAGTGCAAAAACTAAAGAAGTGTTTGCAAGTCAAATGTGTTTGTTACAGCTGTGGCTGACACTTGGTAGTGTGTCCAAAGCTTGCACCATAAAAAAGCAATGTAGAAATTGTCCCTTTAGGATTTGAATTGGGGGAGGTTATTCCCCATCCCATCATTGAAGTCTACTTGGTAGAGGGTGTCCTTTAGCAGATATTTGGTGGAATCCTGATTTTTCTTAATGTATCGATGCAGCAGCCTTTAGCTTGGTTGCACTAGATCCAGGCTATTCCAAATTTCACAAATAAGTATCAAAGTTAAACTGGATATGTAGGTATTTGTTGCTACCTCAAATCTAACAACATGGCATGTGCTTTTTCTATCTATCTGCCCCGTGATTCTTAGCATATGGTTTCCTGTTTTGTTTTGAGCTCACAGCTTGTGATTTTTGTTTTGTACATAAATCTTTGGCTATAGTAGGTTTTTCCTGTGCATTGAGGAGAGATGAATAAGCACTGTTCCCTATTTAATTTGTGAGGAACTGCTTATGAAGAGGAACAATGTGCCTTTTTTACCCACTCAACTCATAATCTCATGTGCAGTTATTTGTACTGGGCTCTTACAGACACAGTACGTTTTGGGGGCTTTTATAATAACTGCTAGCTTATGGCTATCAAGTGCCCAGTGGAATAAGAAACTCAACACCACTAAACGTCAGTGGGAGTTGCTAACTTTGATCTCCCAGAGCCTTGAAAATGCAAGCCACTAGTTGACTGCATGTACTGCATATCTTCCTGGGTGATGGTTTGGGTGGTATCTTAAGGTAATTGGAATATGTCAGTGTCAAGTATATCAGGAGAAGCACTTAGTATGTAGCTTCTGAGAGATCAGAGTTTTCCTGTGTGAAACTGAGGAGCTGTGATACAGGGATATTTGCCCTTCAAGTTCAGGAGGCAACTGCCAACTGTTTGTATCATACTGGGGTGTATGAGAATCGTTGTTCCAAACTAGTGTTTCAGAAACTACCCTTGGCTCACCTGGAGTTCCGCGTCCAACCTCACCTTTCCAGTTGGCTACACTGGGCTACAAGTAGGCTTGTAGTCCTTTGCATGTGTGTAGCCTATCGGGAAGAGCCTGGAAAAATACTGAACTAGGCAAAGTCTTGCACAAAATGCTGTTATATGCTCTTTATTAACTCAGCATAGAAAAGACTTGTTGCTGCAGTTAAGGCTGTAACAATAAGACCAGAACTAAGTTCTTGTCATCCTGTCCCCCATGTCATGTTGTGTCATTCGCCCCTACCACTTCGGTCCCCCCATCCTCTAGTACACATCTTAAGAAAGAGAGTTAAGCTTATTTTGTGCCAATTCTAGTGCAGCTTGTGCCTTATCTAACATGATCAAAACATGGCTTTCTTTAAACATGACAGCTCCTGGAGAAATGACGTTTTGTCTCGATGAAGGAATTAAAGGTTATGATCTCCGGATTCCTTAGTTCCTCCTGCCATTTACGATCTATGCTTGGCGCAACATTTAGTATCCATATGGTTTAGTTCACCTTTCTTTACACTGGCCATGGCGCTCTCCGTAAGTGTTCAGTACTTGATATACTGAGATAAAAAGAACCGAAATCTAAACTTTATTCAAAGGTTAGATTAGTAAGTAAACCAACCTCCCCTTAGTCATAGCTGTCGCTGTACCACAGAAGTGCATGGATGCTGTTGGGATGAGCGACAGGACTTGTTTTGCAGTATTTGTAGATAATTGTGCCTGCTGGCTGCCTGCATTAAAACTTGGATCTTCACTTGCTATTTACATTCCTTTTGAGTTGATAATCCAGTTTGACTGAGCCATAAATGCCAAGAGAGAAATGCTATTTGATAGAATTTGTACTGAAAGCCAGTGTGAGTCCAAGGGGGAAGCAAAGCCACTAATAAGTTCAAGCGGGCAAGGGTAACTTAACCAGAACCTGTGCCAGGAAACTGGTGAAGTACGAATTTGCTGCTGAACATCATGACTGCCCTTTATCTTTATAATGGGTTCAACCAAAACTAGCAATAAGCATATCTGAGGTTCTCCGTTTCTGCTTTTCCAGATAGAAACATCACAGTTTATGTCAAGATCTTGATTAATTTTGTTGTTGTTGGCAGCGAGTGTCCCGCAGACTGGTGAAAAAGGATTGGTTTTATTTGACGGGAGGCAAAGAAGGATGTTTCATGTCTCATTACAGCAGCAGCGTACTTAGGGTGTTGGCAAGTTGCTGCCAATTAAATGGTGCAAAGAGAGGATAAGCAGGTGCTTCTTTACATCTTCTCACAGAAATCTATCTGTTGTGTAATGACTAGCAAAAGAATATCTGAAAATGAGCTTTCCCCTTAAAGGTAATTTGCACCTGGTTTGCACCTGAATTGAAAACAAAGAACAAAGCTGCCTTCCTTGGAAGACTCATGTTAAGTCCTTTTTCTCTCTGTTTTGCACTGATGATTAATTTCTGCTGTGCCCTGTGCAGAACCCTCCTGCAGTTGTAACTGCAAAGAAGTAGCAGGAGTGATACTGATGAACAAGGATGTTGCAAAAGGAGAAGTGAGTAATTGCCACACGCCTCCATTAAAAAAATAAAAATAAAAAGGCAGAAATAAGATTTAAGAAAAAGCTATTTGGAGTTCTAAGTCTCCACAGAAATCTGACAAACCTAGATGCAACATCTTGAATTCCATAAGCCTCAACCACGAAGTTGTATCGCCTGATTCTTAATCAGTTTTGTTCAACATAGGTATTGTTGTATGGTTTTTTTTCCTTCCTCTGATTCCTGTAACTGTTGTAAAAATTATAGGATCTTACGCTTGGAAATACCAGAAATCATTTCCTTTGCCTTTAGCTAATGGAAGGACAGGTATGCAATGAGAGCTAGAAAACGCAATAAATAACTTCCATGTCTACTCTAAATTAAGCACTTTGGGCAAGTCTTCAGTCACAAAGCACCACCAGACCTACTGGTATTCACTAGAAGATGAACTGCTGATACTGTGCATATCTTACAAGTAGTCATGTTCAGGCATACCTCAAAATACGACCTGTAGTTTTGTTGAGGACAGTCCTGAGCCATTTGTGTTTTAACAGAAGAATGCAATCTGTGGAGATGCATTGGGAAAAAAAGATGACTGGAACTTGGTCATCTTTTTCCCTTTTCTTGTTTTGATGGTCATGATGCTGCTATACTGGCTTCATCCCTTGTATACGCTGAACATCCATATTGCAAGTTGACATCGCCTTGCTCTTCTGCATTTCATACAAACGAAGGCTGACCTTAGGGCCCTGGCAAGCCACCTGGTTTGGGTTTGTAGGGCTGGTAAATACCTACATGTGCAATCGTAGTTCTCCATGGGACTAGGTCTTGCCTGAATTTCATAACAAATTTGCTGCACATAAAAGCAGTCCCCTGGGTGAGACAGGAAGTTGTGTTGCATTTCAAATCCAGCCTCGTGAAGGTTTTAATGGTGAAGAATGTTTCTATTTTAACCCTAGCTTTGCTGTTCTTCTTGTTCTTTGTTGTGTCATGGTTGAGCCCACAAATCAGAAGCATGAGGCTGAAAGCTGAAGAATGAAGGAAGAAACAAAAAGCCATATGGCAATAGCAGGAGGTCCTGCCACCCCACCTTAGGCTTGTGACAACATGCCCTACATTTAACCTACAGTCAGGAACTAATTAACGACACGGATGGAAGTAAGCTAGCATATGTATTCAAAATAATACCCCTAAGGTTTTAATCAGCTGCCCTGCCTCTTTCTGGGTTAGACATCTAAGTTACCATAGAGAGATTTGCAAAATATGTGGATGATACGCATGGTTAAGGCAGCTGGGGATAGTAGCGGAAGCAAGGGATTGGGAGCAGGGGCTCCTCTGCTCTCCTCTGGTTCAGCAGGGGTAAGTTGTTTAAATGTCTTTATAGGCTTCAGCCTACCCAGAAGGAAAACAGAATTTCTGACGTGGTTCCTCCTCACCTAAGGATGCTGAGATTTAGTGTTTGCAAAGCACTTTGGAAGCTTTGATAATATGTTCTCCAAGAAACGCTGCTGCTGCAACTCTTCACTTGTACATAAGTACCAGGTCTCTCTGCTCTTGCAGCTTCTAAGTGGTTTTTTTTCCTTTCTAGGACCACTAATTATCTCCGATAAGACAGCTCTGCTTTTGATTCTGAATAGGATGGTGACTTCTACATAATCTGCTGTGTTGTGCAGAGGTTTGGGAGAGTTTCCAACAGACTAATTGGCTAATTTAATGTTTCCCCCTTTAACTTGCCTTTTCCTCCCCCCACCCCCAGCTATTTGAAGAGAAATTCTCCTTCACTGCAGGGCAGTAGGGTCCGCTCATGTGAGGCAACAGGTACTGAAGTTTTTCCAGGGAAGTGTTTATTTAATGATTGAAAGCCTGTACACAGACTTGTCCTTTGGAGCTTCAGGACTCCTACAGTGAGAACAGTACGCTGGCAGCAAAGCCACTCTCTTCATCAGGGGTGTGTGCATGAAACAAGACACCCCAGCGCAGAGCAGAGTGAAGTTAGGTGCTGTTGGGCTGAATTTTGCATACTTCTGTTTATAGGCATGTCTGGGCTATTTATGTGCTGCCGTCGGTGGGGGAAGGAAGGAGCTAGTCTGCATGCCTTGAAGGATTCCCCCTCCCCACCTCCCACCCCCCTTTAAAGTGTAATTATTACCAAATATGCAGGTATCCTTCAGGAGTCCTGAGTGTGAGGAAGCTGTTTTGCTGAAACCTGTCACATTTTGTTCTGATACAGCTATTATCTTGGGTTTAGGTGTCGACCTCATCTGATTTTTATGAGCACATAAATACAGGGCCACCTTTAGAGCTGGTATAAATCTGTGAACTATGGGCTTACACGAGGCAGTGACTGTGTCCGCCAGAATTAGGTCCACTGGAATATACTGCTTCAACCGACCTCAAGAACTTCCGTGGAAATAATTTCCCGTGATGCCAAAACCTGTAGTTAAATTTGGTGGCAAAGTATGAAAAGTTGTGAACCAGCTAAACTTCGCTTTTAGATGGGGAAGGGAAGGGCCCAGTGTTAGTGTAACTTACAGGAATTGCAGTGTAACGCTGCTCTTGAAGGAAATGGCACAGTTCTATAACTGGGAGAAGGCAGGAGCTTGATAAACTGTGTTTTCCTTCAAGACTGCAAACTTTTTTCTTTATGTTCCATTAAATGTTTGTAGCTTGAGGATTACAATTCATGAAGCTTGTTTTCAGACACTTGCATCTTTGCCAGATGTACCTCCTCACCCCTTCTAGTAATTCCAAATGCTTTTCCTCTGTGGAGCTTGTGAAATGAAAGCAACAACACAGTGTTGTAAGTCTGGATGTTTGCACATACGCTGGTGTTTGCCTGACTAAGGATGAAAGGCGAGGGAGGAGGGGGGGAGAACTTAATTGGGTGGATCCGAGCTACTATATGCTAGTTCCAACACATGACCATGGAAATAGTGGTGTCAGTGAAACTTGTATCCCTCTATTGAATCCAGTTGAAGTTGGCCCGCAGATTTTTAGAACAGGTGAGAGATTGAGAACCAAGCATACAATTGCAGAAGTTTCGTTTCAGCATGAAACCACCTTGAAGGTGTGGAAGAAAAGAAACCACCTGAAAACTATAATGCTCTAATGCTTTGAAATCCGCGGTGTACTGCATTGTCGTAGTGAAACGTCTGTGGTGGAAGAGCACTTCTCACCAAAATGTTTTTGATACAGTTATATTAACACAGTAACCTAATTTTCCAACAGTATTATCTCCAAATATAAAGCTGCTGTCACAGCAGGACACATGCAGGGCTGGCTCTGGTGAAGTGGGTTAGATTCCTAATGAGTACGTCCTTGCTCCGTACAGATTCTTCCTTATTCCATTAATGTAAACGGAGGTAGCTTTGCAAACTGGGCAATTTCTGCTCCTGCTCTGGTTGTTCCCGTGTAACTTTGGAGCTGACTCCTCCCAGAAGCTGCTCTGATAGATACCTCAGCGTGAGCTTTTATCTCTTGCCCCATCTGTGGAAGGTATTTCCATAGAGATGCCGTGCTAACAACTGGACTGAGCATGTGTTGAGAGAAATCTGCCCACGAGGGCAGGCAGCCAAAAGATGACTGATAACACCACTGGCAAATGCAGGCATTTTGTTTTAATACCTGTCAGGGCTCTGACAACAGGCATTTCCAGTTTCGGGTTCGTGCACACCACAACATACTGATCTTCATTTCAAGGACTGACTATGGCTAAAAACGAGGTATTCTCTCACAGCAATGCCACACACAGTCAGGGTCTCAGCAAAGGTAAGAGTCTTGGCAACAAATGGGTATAGCCCTTGCTCTTCTCCCTTACCCTAGAGAAGGCACTGCCTGCCCAAACCATGGGTGACTGCTCCATCTGATGCTTACGCTTTTTAACCATTGACTTTCCTTGCCTAAGCTTCACTTATGTTCCTGTTGAGTGCATAATGTTCTATAGGTCCTAGGAAGCTTGCCACTTGTAGCAGAACCGATGGGTGCGTGGGATGTTTTACATGCTGTTCAGTAGTTTATAGGCACTCCTGAGATCCAAGCTCAACTGGTACAGCAGCTTCTGGGTTGTTCCAGGGCTGCTGGACACACGTCACAGTACAAGGGATCCAACTCACGCTAGTTTGCACGCAACATGCTCCGTTCTGTTCCTACTCTTGGGTGCCAATTATCCTTGACTTCAGTGGGAGCTTCATGTGTGTACTTGGCAGAATAGCTTAGTCCTGTGACAATTCAGCACAGTATTTTATACCAAAGAACCGTAGTGAAATGGAAGACAAACCGCAGATGCTGCTCAGAGGTCTGAGGTTCTTCTGCGTGCAGGTTGAATTAGCATTATATAAAGCTCTAGTGGCTATCAAAGCAAATGATTTCGGAGAACTATAATTATCTGCTGCCGCAGAGGAACCAGATAGCATCTTGGCACGGAGTAATTATTTCATGGAATGGTTTTGTGGTTGTTTTTCTTGTTTTGAGGGGGGTAATAGGTAACCTAATCTATAAGGTGAACTTTACTTTCACAGACATCGCATAATGTTACTTCTGAATGACCACAGAATGGCATTAATGTATCTTGACATAAACTCTAAAGCAGATTAATGCAGTTTTCTAAGCCTGAAGTCAGTTTTGAAGTTGGAATTTGCTAATGCTTAGGCTTTAGACTTAGAAGTCACATCCCTACTGTACAGTATTTCAGGCACGGCAATAGGAGTGCAGCATGTTACCCTACCTGTGATACTCCTGATGACCAAAAAAAAACCTGCTGGGAGTGCTTTTATTTGAGGAGGACGCTCACTGCATACCTTGGTATTTCAGCATGGAATTAGGACAAAAAAAATGTTGTGGTAAAGCATATTGTGTTTGATATGTAAAGCGGTATGCACTCTTTTGGAGCTGAGTTTGCACAGGGATCACAACCCCTGATGCAGTTTGAAAGCCCCATGTGCAGGATGCTGTACGAACAGCTGGAAAGGCTGCATGTGTGTTACTGGCTCAACAATCAGTTCTCATTGTCCAGTTATAAAAATAGTGCACATCTGTTCCCTTCCGTGGCTGTTGTCTTCCTGAAAGCTCTGGTATCATCTGTGAGCCTGGCCTGCTATTCCTTCTCTTGCGTGTGCTGCCAACTCATCCTTCCCATTTCCTGGTATGGGCAGAATGGGCCTGAGATCCATCCGACAGAAATCCTGCTGGGAACTCCTTGCCGTCCTGCACTTGGCCAATTTAAGTATAAGCATGCTTGTAATGAGGAGACTGTTTGGTGTATGCTCATTAGAGCAGCTGGATTCTCTCTCTTCGAACTTTGCAGCACGCGTGTGCCCTCTGCAGTGTTCAGAAAAGTATGATGAAAGTTTGTAGGGAACTGATGCATAACTCTGTGAAAGATCAGGGTATAAGGTCATGGCGTTACTCTTTTGCCACTGTTCTCTTTGGGTTCTTTCCCACCTCTGGTTGACAGGAGAAGTTGTGATTTTATGTTTTTTTTATGTGTTGGGGGAAAGTAATAAAACCCCACAAAACCCCTTTGAAGTGTTTTAACCAGGTGCATAACCTCTCCAGAGCCAAGGTAGGCATCGCGGAGTTTCACTGCTCTCAGAAGCTGTACCATAGGCAATATTTAGCAACGTAAGATGAAAGCAAATTTCTCATGTTAAAAGCTGTAGTTGACAAACTACTTGTAAATTTGCTTGCTATTTATCTTAGTCTTCAAAATGGTTCTTAGTCTCTGCCATCTCTGGCATTACAGTTAAGTAGATTTTATTACCTCAGGGAAAACCAACATGAGGAGAAAAATAAAATGCGTTTCTTCTTCCTGACACGAAGCACCAACTTACAAGAATACAAATTGAGTGTGGGTGTGCATGCGTGTGTATTTGGGGGGGTGCTTTATTTTCAGTAATAAAAACTAATTATATAGTTTGCTGCATAAATAGCCGCGAGGATAACCAGAGTGTGTCAGACATCCAGTTATGCATGTGTTAAAGGTTAATACTATTTGTTCTCAGTACATTTAGTCTCGGCAAATCATGTGCTGACATGCATCCCATTTTGGTATCTGTTCACACGCTCTGGTAACGATGTGTAGAGCAGGAACTCGTGCCTGTGCCATTCAGCAGTATTTAGTAAATTGAACTTGTGTATAAAGGTCTTAAAAAATGGCAAGGCAGAAAATGAATGTCTTCTTGCTGTTAATTGTATCTTCCACAGCACACTCCTTGCTGGAGACTAAAGCATTATGTCTGAAGTCTATTCACTACTGCTGATTATTACTCACTACTGAAAGTTACTTCAGCTCTCATGGCACGTATCAGGATGCAGAAAAGCATGCACATGTTCACAGCTGTCCTTTAGGTCTCTCTGCTGGAAATACAACCTGTTAACCTGCTAGATTTCTGCTTAAAATAACTATATTTAGTTATTCTTCATTTTCATTATTTTTAATGAAATCAAACAATTAACTGGTGAATCCTCATTAAATGTAAATACCTAAATAAATTGTACAGCTAGGTAATTGACTGCATATGTAAACTAGCTGTAGATAATTGTCATGACCTTCATTTAATGACCCTCCTTCCCATTAGTGGAGACAACTGCCACAATTATGTGCCCTTATTCTACCTGGAATTGTGTGGACTTTATTGAAGTACAAACTAGGTCACACCTTCCTGAGATCTGGTCCTTGCTGGGTGACCTCTTTTCCTCGCTTCAGCTTTAGTATGCTGCATGAGAGAAGGATGTTCTTGCAGCCATGAGAATGAACATAGAATCAGACAAAGATTTGGCTTGGAA
>NW_009937819.1:12914-32589 GCF_000696875.1 Nestor notabilis
CCCGCGCTTGCGCGGGAGGAGCCCCCGTCCACAAAAGCAGATGGCTCCAGGCGTTCCCCACCCTGGCCTTGAACCCTGCCGGGGATGGGCCAGCCACAGCTTCTCTGGGCACCCTGTGCCAGCGCCTCAGCACCCTCACAGGGAAGAGCTTCTGCTGAATTGTAGAATCATAGAACGGTTTGGGTTGGAAAGGATCTTAAGATCATCTAGTTCCACACACCCCACCCCACTCCCCCCCGCCATGGACAGGTACACCACACACTAAACTATGTCTAACTCTCCCCGTGTCAGTTTAAAGCCATTCCCCCTTGTCCTGTCATGACAGGCCCTTGTGAAAAGCCCCTCTCTAGATTGCCTGTAGGGCCCTTTTAGGTACTGAAAGACTGCTGTAAGGTTTTCCAGATCCTCCTCTTCTCCAGGCTGACCCAGCCCAGCTCTCTCAGCCTGTCTCCAGAGCAGAGCTGCTCCAGCCTTTCGATCATTTTTGTGACTCCTCTGGACTTGCTTAAGCAGATCCACATCCCCATAGTGTTGGGGGCCCCAGAATTCTGGGCTTCCAGAATGAGCGATGTTCAGAAATCTGTCTCAAATGTGGTATCTATCTGACACGTGTTGTGTGACCTGAGAGAGCAGTTGAAGGCTAGGTCTCAAGGGGGCTAGTATGTATGTGTGATGTGCATACAGATAGGCAGTATCTACAACAGCCTATGGGGCAGCAGTTGAACCAAGATTCCCTCTCCTACCGAAGGCATCTTTTGTGCCCAGCAATGTAGCTGAACAGGAGTGCAAAAGGGCTGCAGCATTTATTTGTGGTCCCTAGAAGGTGGGGAGTAGACCTGAACCTCCTACAGTTGAGACAGGAGGCCATGAATGCGTGATAGGACTATGGGTTGAGGCCATTCAGTGGTTTTTAGTTTGAGTTTGGTTTATGTTTTTTTTCCTTAGCTGCATGTCTGACTGAAAGTGGCCATAGCTACCCTGTTCTGTCTGGCATTCTGCGATACTGGTGCCCTCAGAACGTGTGGTATCAGCCAGGTTGCTCCAGTTAAGCAACATTTGGTGCTGATGAGGGAGTTTTACCATGGGAGGTAGCCGCTCACTCTACCAGGGTAGCATCAGGCATGGGTGTACACAGAAATGCTGGGCATCTCTGTGCAAGGCCTCATCATGGTGGATAAGCTCAGCATGGAAAGGGGCAATACTTTGCTCAGGAGTGTAGGATACTGGAAGACAGGAAAATACAGCTTTCTCCCATGTTCCCCACCTTGGTTCCGCTTCCATGCAGGGTGACATGGTGACTGCCTTGTGGTCAGAAAGGTGTACGTAATCTGTTAGTGTTTGGGGTTTACAAGGCACTTAGTGTAACAGGGCAGGTGGTATCTTTAATCTTTGCAATTTAATGAAGGCTCAATAGTTGGGGAGCAGAGGGAAAGGACTGGAAGCTGCCATCCAAAGTGTTTCCAATGACCTTTTTGGTGCTACATTGGGAGATTAGTCCTACCTCACTAAGTGTGAGATGAACCATGCATTCATGAGTCAGTTCAACAGTAGCTGAAAGGTGGTATGTTTCTACCCATGATGTGAGATTTAAATGTTGCTCTGCTATAGTATGTTAAACTAGTAGATTTAAAGCAGCTGATGCTGGAAATTACTATGGCCTTTAAAATGAAGAGATTTCCTAGGTGTTAAAACGTTATTTCTTTCTATTAAATAATTTGATCTTATTTTGCTGCCAAAGACGAGAACTGTGTATATTCCTCAGATGACAGAATAATCTTTTCACATCCTGCTCACACAGTTAGGCATAGTCAGAGATGTATTTGCAAAGAAGTAGATGTTTGCTTTATTTGCTTGCTAGCAGCATTGCATGTGTCTGTGCTGCTAAAGCTTACTGTGACATTCTCTTCTACCGTTATAAATCAGAGGAAGAAGGGTGGCTTTCAGGGGGACACGTTTCCTTGTGTGTTTTCAGTATGTTACATGGGTAATGGCTGTCTTGGAGTTACTGGTTTTCAGAGCCTAGTTGTACACTGTTTCTTGCCAGTCCAGATAACAGTGGTGGTTCTACGTCACCACATGAGATGTAAATTGATCAGGCTTGACAGCAGTTTCCTTGCTAAATGAAAGGCAAAATTAATTGAGGAAGGATTAATTTAATGTGAGCTATAAAGTACCATTGGATCTGGTGACCAGCCAGCCGTTGGCAGAGGATGCTGAGGTCTTATTGAAGTCAACTGGTGAGATTTCTCCACATGCCTCTTCAGTCTTCTTCCTAGTGAGGAAAATACATGTGTGAATCGAGTTGCACAGCCGCTATTCTGTTCATTTCACATCCCTCCAAGTTCAGTGCTACCATGAGGTAAACAGCCCAATGACAACAGGTAAGGATGTGGCCTGGTCCAGAGATCCTGCCTAACTTAAGGTTGACCTACTTACCTTGAAAAGCGAATGTCCAGCCTCGAAGCAGTGTATATAGCTGATGGGTGCAAGCTTCTCTTTGTTCTGCACTTGTCTTGGTGCCTCTTGTGTGATGTCTTCTCTCTTTTGCACTGGAAGGCCCCTTGGGGTACTACTACGTGCTCAGACAGAATCTGTCCTCCAGAGTCAAGATATTGGCTGGGATCTCTGGGCACTACTCTAATGAAAATAACAGGAACTTGATTAGGAGCCAGATAGTCTGTGTTGTGTTCGCTGCTCTGGTGGTCTCAGAGTTTGATGTGGGTGTTTGGGGGTTTTCCTTTTAAGTTTTATATAATACAATTCTGAGAGTACATGAATTATTTGTGTTGCCTGTTCCACTGGCTCTGCATTTGTATGCTTGCTGAACTACCCTTTCTCCCTCTTGTCTTGTCTCTCCTTGTTTGATAAAGGAAGACTGATAACCACCTTCCTTGAGTTGTAAGTCATCTCTGTATTTCTCTTCCTCCCCTTTGAGGAAAAAGTCTGGTATTGTTCCCTGTAGAATGTTTTAAAAATCCAAGGATGAAAAAAATCTGCAAAATATTAGTGTTCTGCATGGTTAGAGCAAACACTATGTTCCTGTGAGTCACAGATGTCAGGTTTGTTTAATCGTAATAAATCTATGCCACACTAACACTTAAACAGGAAGAAGGATGGAGAGATGAAGAAAGAGTTGTGCTGGGGTAGAGAGGATTCTTAGCCAAAATCTTGTCTGAGAGGTGCAGGGACACAAACCCAAACACTTCCCACTCTCCCCACTCCATTAAGTACACTTTGAGACCTACATTTTGGGTACTGCCTTTGCAGTACATATTTAATTTTCTTTGGATGCTTTATGATAGATTGTCTTTCCATGTTCCCGTCTTAAGAGTACTAGTTTCCCACAGCATATTTGCAGGAGATGAAGTAAGCCTTTTAACATAGCACCCTGTTGGCAAACAGAAATAGCATTTACTCCAATGAGAGTTGCCAAATATGAGGTACTTCCGAATGAACTTCAAAAGCTCTGAAACAAGCATTAGCTGCTGCTTCAAAAATGTGAACAATGCCATTGCTTTCTAGCAAGCAGAAGTGGTGAGAGCAGGGATTGAAAAGAGAAAAAATAGCAATTGAATGTGATGGATGTTGTAGTAGCACTTGGGATAGGTCAAAATATAGCTGCCTGTCACTGCAGGGTTTGGGGCTTCTTGTAATAGTACACAAAGTGTGTACTCTGCACTTGAGGAGGAAAACATTTCTACTTTGAGGAAAGTACAGTCTACAGAGACTTAGCAAAGCGCTTGGGAAGGAGCAGTCCTACAAGTCCAAGCTGTTGGGAGTGCTGAGAAGAGTGAGTTGTGCAGATTCCAAGCCTCAGGAGCAGTTTTCTTACTGGCACTTCCCTGGTGCTACCCCTCTACACTCAATGAAGATAGAGCCAAGCGTACACATAAGCCTCAAAGCGTAACTTGGGGCAGAGGGTGAGAGAAACAAGCAGGCTTGTTGAGTGTGGCAGTAGAGCTGGTTGTGCTGCTGGATTTCTGCTTTGCTTGCTTGAGAACAGGCACTATAGAGCTTTGGCAAAGCACAGTGCAGTGGTTCTGGTGCTGTCATTTCAGGGTAGCTTTTATCAGCCTGTAATCCACCAGGTCCCTTCCACAGCATTCACATGATGCGAGCAAGCTGTCCTGCTCAAATTTAGTCTACTGTGCTGGACCATTTTCTTGTTGTATATTTATGCATACATACCTTCTACTTTTAGTTGAGGAACTGACCTGCTGAGACCTCAGAATTGTGTGGTGGTGGCTTCTTGTGTTTTGAAGATTGCTTTCAAAATACAAATGCAATTTATCCTGGTGCTCTTTGGGGGGGATGGGGAGGGGATTGTGAATAAAATGACAAAATATTTTGACATAGAGAGATCTTAAAAATCAAGTATTTCCACTTGAAGTGCAAGTTTGTGAAGCTGCCTTTTATTGCTGAAACGTTGCATTGCTCAACAGCAGTTGTGTCTTTGCTGTTACTTTAAATAGGTGTAATCAGTCAATAAATAAGGAGGTTGCATAGTGTTTAATACTTACTACAGGAAGAATTTGGCATGTAAGAACTCTGACTTGGTGGCATCAGTGTTGCGCAAGCTTTGGCATATGCTTTCTCTGAAAGTCTGAATCAAAAGAATGCTCTTGTACAAGAGTATGTTTTATCGGGGTAATGAGCTGCGGCCGCATGCAGCAGATCTCTGCAGAAAATGCATAATGTCTCATGACAACTCAGATGAATTTTATTATTACTCCATCCCTTGTAAATTAATTTGTTTTTTCCTTGTTCTTGTCCTTAACAGTTCCACCAAGTGAGAAGAGTGATGACCATCCTTTTCCTTACTATGGTTATCTCATACTTCAGTTGCATGAAAGCTGCCCCAATGAAAGAAGCTAGTGTAAGAGGACAAGGCAGCTTGGCTTACCCAGGTCTTCGGACCCACGGGACTCTCGAGAGCCTAAATGGGCCCAATGCTGGTTCAAGAGGACTGACATCACTGGCGGACACTTTTGAACATGTCATAGAGGAGCTTCTAGATGAGGAACAGGACATCCAGCCCAGCGAGGAAAACAAGGATGCAGACTTGTACACATCCCGAGTCATGCTAAGCAGTCAAGTGCCTTTGGAACCCCCACTGCTCTTTCTGCTTGAGGAGTACAAAAACTACTTGGATGCTGCAAACATGTCCATGAGGGTCCGGCGCCACTCTGACCCAGCTCGCCGTGGGGAACTGAGCGTCTGCGACAGCACGAGCGAGTGGGTGACAGCAGCGGAGAAAAAGACTGCAGTGGACATGTCCGGGGCGACTGTCACCGTCCTGGAGAAAGTCCCAGTACCCAAAGGCCAACTGAAGCAATACTTCTACGAGACCAAATGCAACCCCAAGGGGTACACAAAGGAGGGCTGCAGGGGCATAGACAAGAGGCACTGGAACTCCCAGTGCCGAACTACCCAGTCTTACGTGAGAGCTCTCACCATGGATAATAAAAAGAGAGTCGGCTGGCGCTTTATAAGGATAGACACTTCCTGTGTATGTACATTAACCATTAAACGGGGAAGATAGTGGGTTTGTGTTGTATAGATTATATTGAGACAAAATTATCTATTTGTATATATACATAACAGGGTAAATTATTCGGTAAAAAAAATAATTTTATGGACTGCATGTATAACTGAAGTTTATACAGTACAGTAGTTCCACAATCTATTTATTGAACATATCCATGACCTGAAGGGGAACAAAAGTCATTTGCGCACAAGGTTTAAAAAAAAAAAAAATACAAAAAAAAAAACCAAAAAAGGAAAAAAAAAAAGAGACCCGAGCAAACAGCGAAGTCTGCATTACATTCCTTGATGACATTGTGGTTTGTTGCCGTTGCCAAGAATTGAAAATAGAAAAAGATTTAAAAAAAAAAAAAAGAATAAAATTGCATGCTGCTTCAATTGTGGATTGATGATAAACTGTCCTCTTTCCGAAAAATAAATTGAACCAAAACATTCCGTTTACATTTTAGACAGTGAGTATCTTTATTCCTGTTAGTATTATATCTGTTTACTGCTTTTAACTCCTGATAGCGTTGGAATTAAACAATGTCAAGGTGCTGTTGTCATAGTTTTACTGTTTCTCTTTTACTTTTGAACTCCCAGCAGATTGAAAAAGGAAAAAACCAACATCATTACCTTATCCTGGATTAAAACCCAATTTGTTTTTTTGTATGTTGTGAAGGTGTTTGCAATAGCAATCCAACTACTGACAAAAAAGAATAAAAAAAAGAGGCAACTGAAAAAGAATGGTGATGTTCCACTGTTCCACTTCACATTGTAAAAGCTTAAAGACAGCACTTAATTAACTATATGGCAACATGCTTTTTTGGGTTATTTTCTTCTTTAATTATTTTTATTTTTTATTTGCTGTCTTTTGAGACCTGCATTTGCTTATACCATGTTTGTTTGTGTTTGATTTTTGTTTCTCTTTTCCCTTTCGTCCCTCTGGAAGGATGTTGGTTGTGATCTTTAAAGTATTTCACTTACCGTATGACTGGAGCTTGTCATATAGAAAATACTTTAGTAGAGTGTTGAAAGCAATGACCTTCATGTAATAAAAGAGTCTGTGCTGGGATCAAATGTCTTGGTGAAGCACAACAAGAATGGCACTAGAAGGAGGGTCTAGAAAGGTGATGGTGGATCTGCAGTCAGGTTGGTCATGGGACTAAGTAGCTCAGCGAGTTCAGGGGCAGAGAGCAGTGTTTTGGGTTGACTGAGTAGTCAGCACCGAACGTGGTCCTGTGCACCCTGTGAGAGGGAGAGCTTGCCTTGCCTACTGATGCCTTTACCCTTCAGGGCATTTCCAGCAGCCCCAGGCCCTCAAAAGTGCAGTGTGAAGCTGCAGTGGCACCTCTGCCTGGTAGATAGCTAGGGAATGAGGCAGAAAGAAGCCTTGCATCCAGATGAAGCAATTGGAGTTTGTGTGGCTCAACCTCTGCTGTCAGCCTTATTTTATGAAACAAATAGTGGCATAAAAAAGAAAAATACTCATGAAGTACATGAGGAGCAAGTGCTGGAGGAGTTGGCTTAACGTTGTGGAGGTTCTGATAGATTATTAACTAGGCACTGCCCCTCTAACTATCCTGAAGTGTGTCTAAAAAGGCAGGCTGGAAGCCTGGGAGCTGTGCACAGCACTTGCACTGACTGCAGTGGGCAGAGAAACAGAAATAACTTGTTGGTGAGCTCACTGGAAGCAGATGCTATATTTGTAATTCCTGTAGATGAAGAAAAGTAGCTGAACAAAGAGGGAAGTACTGCGAAATATCACTACTACTGAATGCTGCAGAATCTGCATTAGTCTGCCTTACTGTTTGAGTTAATTAAACACCTGAACCCAGCAAAGCTTGTTTGGAATATGCTCCCCCACAATAATTCTCTCCGAAGAGCATATTTAACGTTGACTTTATGTCCTTTCTAGTAGAAGCCCATGCTGGAAGCTAACAGTGGCTAACACTTCAAAATCAGTGATTTCTTCTACTTAGGCTAGAATGGCTTCTCCTTCCCTGGGATAACTGGTGGTCAAAGGAGAAGCAGCCCAACTGCGCAGTGAAAACTTTTTGCACTGGCCACGTAACACGCTGGGTTGTGATTGAGAAGAGGGAATTGTGCGTCCCACCTGAACTTCAAGCTTCAGCCTTCCCAATCAATTGCATATATTCAGGTTCCCACATAGACATCAGAAATGAGAAATAAAAAACCAAAAACTTAATGAAATGTCTCGAAACTTCAACTGAATTCTTCTTGTGCAAATTAAATGTTGGTATACTGGAGAATTTCATTCCTCTCCGGCCAATATCTGTGTGTATTATAATTCTTGGCATTTAACAATCCAAACGTGGCTCAGGAGCTATTCTCAGCAATATTCCTAAACTACAGCAGAGAGATGGTGTAACGGTGGCTCCCCTCAAAACCAGGGTTGATTGCTTAGGAGGGGGAAAGGGTGATGCTAATGAGTGAGTAACAAATGGATCACTCATCTAGAATGGAAAAAGAAATGATAACTAGGATATGACAGTAATCTAATTCAGATACAGGAATAAAACAATTCCCAGCTCCGAGAAATTGAATTTCTGAAAGAGAAGTGTTAATGCATAAATCATGCTAGAAATAGAGGTCCTCGTTCCCAAAGTTAATTATGGCTATATCCTTAATTCAGCAATCCTCACTCAACATAGGTCAGGGTGGTGCTGGTGTGGGGTGGTAGGTTCAGGGGGGTAAAGGGCAGCCTGTGCAGGTGAGGGGGGCCCTAAAGGATGGAGCTGAGAACCTGCGGAAGAGCTGTGTCCTGTACCACATCTGGAGTGATGTTCCTCATACTCCACCAATTCTATGCCTATCGATACAGTGCGGAACTGGCAATTAAACTGCAGTCCCACGGCTCTCACCTGCCTGACCTAATGCATCCATGAGCCCAGGCTTGGCAGCTTCAGTGAAGTCAGAGATGGGAAGGAGGGGTGGGAGTGGTTTTCTTTCAAGTCACTTAATGGAACTCTTGCTGTGGTCTGTTTGTGACAAAGGTATATCATGCATGTCAGCAGGCCTAGTGCTGTGTTAAAGTAAAGACTCTTGCAACTGTAAGTTAATGTCTGTGGCCTTGTTCTCTATTATTCACCTTGTGTAACATAAATATTTATTGTATATTTATATAATTTTATGGTTTTTTGGGAAAAACTGAAATTGGCATTAAAATTTAAAAGCAACTGCGTCATATTGTAAATATAATTAAGCTATATTTAAGTGTACTGATTAACATAATATATGTTTAACTATAGAGTTTTTTATGTTTTTAAATATATTTTCAGAAGATATATATATAAAACTTGGGGTTTTTGGGGGACCATGTGACTCTTTTCTCTAACTGTAAAACAAACTTGAGTTTTACTATAAAGATGTGTGTTCTTTGTTTTAAAACAATTTTTACTTTATTTTAGCAATAAAACTCTCACTCGGAGGGCAGATAGCCCCCTGTTTCATAGATGGACAGTTAGCATTGGGAGGGGAGGGGTGGAAAGAGTTGACCTTCCATAGAAGTTGGGGATACTTGCAGAATGATGTATTTCCATTTACTTCTAGGACATAAGTCCTTATGAGTCTAAAAGCCCATGAATGACACATACATATGATTTTATTCAGCCATAAAATAATAAGTGTAATGGAAGTGAGGGGGAGGGGTTACAAATCTCAGTAACTAAGGGAAATGTGAGACATAAACTCAATAGCTACAGTCATGATTTTTAAATGGTGTCATCTATATTTATATCCCCTGCACTGAACTTATTTATGACCCCCTTGGAGTACTAAGAGTAGGATTCCTTGGATTTAACATGTTTTAGCATTTCTAAAAGAATATTCTTTACTACAGCTGCCAAGCCTTTGTGTATTTAATTATCCCATAGACCTGGAACAATCAATAAATCTTCATGATGAATAGAAAACTTTCATATAACTTCGGGGGAGGGGGGTGGGGGGAGAGAGCACAAACCCAGACTCTCAGAAAATTCTATTGCTGCATATTTCCCACCAGCAAAGGCTCCACAGACCGAGGAGGTGGTGCTTGTGAAGATTATCATTGTAATCATTACATTGCTTGCTTTGTTGTTGTCTTGAAATCAGCTGACAGAAGCAGTTACAGGTACTAAAAGCTTTGGCGGATGGAGGAACGGGGCTGTGTTTTACCACACCACGAGCCTGCTCCTGGCTGTGGGAGCCAGCTCTGCTCAGACCCTAGGCAGGACGGAGGTGGGTGAGGTTGCTTTAACTTCTGAAATATGTGTTAAAGATACAGCCTATGTACCTAGGGAACGAAATGGGCACCCTCAAAATACATACTGGAACTACAGAGGAAGATACGGGAGCTAACCATCCATCCATTCATCCACTTTACTGAATCCTAGCTCTGTAGAGGAAACGAGAGATGTTTCCATAGCTTTTATTACTTGGAGCTGAAATAAAGGCATATAGCTAGACTTCTGAACCCCTCAGCCAGAAAACAGCAGCAAGCAGTAAAAGAAGATTTTTGAAGAGAATCCCAAAGCTGCATTGAAGTGCAAGCAGAGGGGGAGAACATTTATCCCCATTTGTCCCAGGTGGATCCAATGCACTGCTTCCACAGCCCACCTTTCCTAATTAAGATCTCATTGAGAAGACGCTTTCTGGCAGGGCAGTTAAAATGAAGAAGGAATGGATGCTCGTGTTTGGAGTGAATATAAAGAGCACCAAGTCCCCACCTTAGGAGGCAATTTTGAAGTTCAGAAGGATTTGTAGGGGTGTGTTTTGGAAGACGATAAGATTTTTCTGAAGTTTTTTTTTGGGGGGTGGGGTTTTGTTTGGCTTTCCCCTTCCTTGCTGCCATTTTGGGTAGTCGGAGGCTATGGTGTTGATATAAACCAATGGAGTTAAACTAATATCCTTTTTTGATTCCTGTGTAAGAAGAAAGCCTGGAGGTGGTCCAACTTTTCCAGGCAAGATTTGGATTCATCTGTGGAATTTGAGATGCCTCTGCAAATCAAGTCTTTTAAACACCATCCTGTCAGACGGTGGCAGAAAGCATTCAGAGGTAAGCTGTTCTTTGCTACACCAGCCCTCTGTTGAGGGAAATAACAAGTAGCTCTTTGGTTTTTGCATTGCTGCATGAGGGTGAGTCTCTAAAACCTGTCTGCAACCTGCTCAGTTCTCTTGGGGGTCCATATGGATGTCACAAATACGCGTACATATGTTCCTAGATGTAAAATACCTCCTGGTGCTGCTGCGTTGTCTCTGTTGATCAGGCTGGTGCTGTGTTGCTGACTCCATATAGAACTGCAGCCACCCGACCTGTTGCTGCAGATCCCTGCTTCATAGCAATAACCTGCAGAGGGAACCAATGGGTGGTGATTCCCAGTAATTCCCCAGTGCCCAGGAGGGGCATGCAGGCATTGAGGGCTTCCCTGCTGCCAGCTGATCTCACCAGTGTAACCTTCACCGGTTTGCTCACATAGGGATTTTAGGAGATGAAGAGGATAATCTGGCACAGAGCTGCTAGGCTTCTCATCTAATTCCCTCCTTTCTGCTTCTACCTGCTGGGCAAGGCACCCATGTGGCAGTGGGAAGAGTCAGGGAAATACCTTTAGCCCCCAGCATGGCAAGGATGCTGCAGTGGGCTATCCTGGCTCCTGCCCTGGGACTGGTAGCACCTTGCAACTGGAGAAGGTTGTGGTGGGGTTTGGAGGCCCTTCCAATAGGGCCAGGTAGACAGCTAGCACAAAATGGGCTTGGGAAAACCAAGCTACAACGTTGTGAGAAGAAAGCTGTTTGTATGTACCGGTAGCAGCAAGCAGAAACATGAGTTCCCAGTACAGCTGTTGCTCTTTTCCATTGGCACAAGGTGAAATAATGCTCTTCCTTATTCCCTCTGAACCTGAATAAACTTTGTATCACGCTAAAGAATGACAGGAACTCCAGAAGCATTTGATTTATTTAATAGGAGTAAACTCTCAGATGATATGCAAAGGGATGTGTTACAAGGAAGGAATATATCCTGCTAGGAGTACAGAGTTTGGCACTTTCAGAAATGGTGTCTCATGCGTCTGCACTATGAAAAATGTTTCCTCTTGCTAAAATAATCCTTTCTTTATACCATTCCCTCCTCCCCTTTATTAAAAAAAGACGCCGAGCAAAGAATCTGGTCTAGCTTAAGTCTATAAAGTACTGGAATTTCAAAGTTAAAGCTGCAGTTCATGTATGTAAACCAAGCTGTCTTCTCCTACTGTGTTATGTTGGTTATATTAGCTTTTAAAACTACTCAGAGTTTAAGTAAAAGCATAGGTACTGACTGCACTAAATATTCCTTCAACTGGCATCTCCACTGAGGATTTTCAATTACCTTAATAAGATTCCAAACTATTTTTTTTTCTGACCTTTAACTAAAGGCCACTCTGCTGGGAGATTCATTTTTGCTCTAACCCCAGCATGATTCTTCATAAAGGTTCACTATATTTGGACGTCAGTCTTGGAAATCTGTTATTTGAAGACAGCATGAAGTATTTGTGGCCTTGTTTGTGTTATGAACATAGCTGGTGCTGCCAGCTTCACCCTTTACATCCATGGAAAGGCCAATGAGTTCATTTCGCTCCCAGTTCTGTGCTCCGCACTTACTCAAACACACGTAATACATGCACTATTGGTACAGCTGTAAAATTGCATGGAAGCAGGTATATAAAAGAGATTTGAGGAACGTAAGAAGAGGAAATCTAGTGAGCTTTGTTAAAAGTTAAGACCAGAGGATGTGATGCAGGACAGCTGCATCTTGTGCAGCGGGATGGACATCCCTGCCTTTGTCAGTCAACAAGCAGGAATAAGTAACAACAAATACACATCTTAAGTCCTGTTTAGTTACAAGGAGTACACTTGCTTGAACAAGAAGCACAGAGACAATTCTTTTCTTGCCCAAACTATGCTGTGTTAATTTGTTGGTTTTGTTGTTCCTGGGTGTCTCTGGCCTGTTTTATTCTTGGGACAAGCAAAATCACTATCCCTGACATCCGCACATGGCACAACCCACCAACAACACTCGGAGCAACAACAGGAGTGCATTAAGTAAACAAGAAGTAAAAAATCACTACATCAACTTGTAAACTAATATCATTTCTGCCTTGTTGAAGCTACTGCTCCAGAGGGTATGGTCAAATGGATGTGGTGCTAGTGTGGGTGCAGATCTCTGCAAACAGAAGGCACCTGACAGTGCTGGGATGCAGCAACAAGGTGACTTGTGCTTGCTTCATCTGATGTTAAGTCACCTCCCAGCTGGTTGCATATTCTGGCCTCTATTTCCTTGTGTTTGACTGGCACCTTAGTCTTAGAGATGCCATAGTCTGGCTGTTTCGTTCTGAAGGGTACAGAAAGAGTTTCATTCAACTTCAGCTGAACTGCTCACAACAGCCATTTCTTCCTTTAAATATCCCCTCCTTGCTGTCAGCTGTGCTGGTGTGGAGCACTCGCCTCCTTGTTTCAGGGGATATAAGTTCAGACATGCTCATCCAGTCTTGTTAATAGCTGCTGGTACATACCTCTGAGCAGTGCAAGTCTCTGCCGAAGAGCTGTTGGGCAGGAGAGGGCCTGGAGGGATGCAACTCTGGAAACCAAAGGGAACCCTCTTTCTGCAGCCTGCCCTCACTACACATTGTTTGCATAGACATGTAGTAGGTGGAAAACAGGGATTCTCGTTAGCTCAGTGCAGGGCATGACAAGTTGTAGATGACCCCAGGCTTAAATTCTGAGAAGTGGTAGCCTCTGCTTAGCACTTCAGGAGGAATAAGCCATGTTCCTGTTTTTAGAAGTCTTTTTGTGAGCGAGCTGTTGAGTGATATGGAAGTTTATCACCTGAAGTGCCAAACAGCAGCTTTGTTTTCCAAGGGGAAACCAGGGCAAGTACTCAGAGGAGGCTGTGGGAGGGAAAGCATTGGTTTGCATGTTGCCTTAGAATGTGCCTTGCCTTGAGCTTCCCCAGAAGTGAAAAATCTTCATGTGACTGTATGAATTGAGGCCTGGATAGTCAGGTGTTTTCTTCTGGTAAGCTTAGTGAGCACAGAGGCTGCAGGACCCTGTTAAATTCACTTGCGCAGTGCAGGACACAGAGGAAAGGCAGACGAGCACGTGAAGTCTCTTCATAAATCTGCCAGGTAGGCATCTGCGGTTAGCAGTAGCAGTGCTGCTCTTGTCTGTGCCTCCTCTAAATTAAACCAGAGATTCCAGGCATAACTCTGCGTGTCTTTACAGCTTTATAATTGTTGCCTGCATGGCAAGTTGGAGAAATAATGAGGATAAAGTAGTGCAAACAATAGCTATACAAGCTAATTAGCCCTGCCTGTCACTGAACAGAATAGAGTGGATGGGCCGACGATCTAAAACCTTGCTTAAACTTTCGAGGCAGGACGTTAGTATGAGGAGATCCTGATATGAAGCGTTCCTGTAGTCTGAGATTATTTTAGGGGTCTGCAGTCCATTACCCACAATGGTCACATCGTAAATTCCCCTTTAGAACCAAGATATTCTATGCTATGTGCTTCCTAGCACAATCGATAGCTATGGTTTCTAGGAACTGGTGCAACATCTCCAGTAAAGTGTGTCAGGTATTACACAGGGCTGGAACTATGGTGTAATTTGCAGTCTGGTGCCAGACTACCAAAATGACCACCTATGCGGCAATGTGTTGGAGCGTTTCAGAACAATAGGTTTTCTTGCAAGCGCAGAAACCCCAGCAAATCTTTCTTGGAGCTTTCCTTTTTCTCTCCTTTAAATGGGACAATTTCTCCTTAATCACAGAGCCTAATTCTGCCTTTGAAAAGGATGGTATTTACTGAATTTAGTGGGAGGATTGAAGAGCAGCTCAATAAATCAATATAGAATAAACCTAAAAGAAGTCATCTGGCACGGTATCAGTTTTAGTACAGGAGGACCCTTGGAGGAAGGTTGGTGGAGGAATACTCTGGGAGGCAGTTGCTATGAAATTGCCCCATTTCTGCTGCCATCCTGGGCATCATTTGCTGGCTCCTGCTGGAGGTCAACCATGAGGGTGGCCGGTGCAATGGTCTCATTTGGTGTGGGCTTTTGCAGAGCAAGGTGAAGAAGCCCCTGTGGCAAGCGGTGGTGGCATCAGGGCTCTGACACCACCCCAGTGTGACCTGTGTGTTTCCAGCCCTGGTGCCCCCTGATCCCAGAGGAGGAGCGAGTGGGACGTTGCGCAGTCTGAGGGCAAGGTGCTCCGAGGGCACGGTGGGTAGAGCCTTCTCCTGCAGGCCTGGAAACAAGCACATATGTAACTTCTTCCTGCTACTTTGGTTTTCATGCTCCTAAATTGTGCGAGTTCAGCTTTCTGGTAAATTGAAGTCAGGCCAGCGGTCTGTTTCCCATTTACATACATGTATTTGAGATACAGCTAGGCTAGCGAATGAATTGGGAGTGAGAAACCCACGGTGTCTCAGCGGTGCCACAGATTTGACACATGGCCTCAGGCACACTTGAGCTCTGCTTTCCCACTAGGTTTTGTCTGGGTTTTGTTGTTTTATGCTGCTGCTGTTGCTCTGGATGTTGTTGACTATACTTCTTCAGCAGGTTGCTAGCCCTGCGCCCAGGCAGATGTGCTGCAGATGTGCAGCCAGCCCAGAATTCCCACTTTGCTTTGAAGCAAACAAGCCTGTTGCACCCAGCAGTTTCAATCCCCCACCAGACGGAGCTCAGATCCTCTGCTCTACTTCAGAGCTGTGGTGACCACCTACTCCTGCCTTTTCACGTGCTATAGATCATAGCCAGAGGTTTTCGTTGTTACACAGGAGCGGGTTTTGCTGTGTCTGTCCCAAGAATCATCAGGGGCCAAGAAGGAGGCACTTGGGGCTTATCTTTAGTGCAGTGTTATCTTTAGGGTACTGCAGCACTTTGCAAAGTGTCAGTGCTAGAGCAGTAAAATTATGTCCAATCTGGTGCATAGTTTGCTTCGCAGGAGGTGTGTTTTCAGCATGTGGGGGCTAGGTGAAGTTTAAAGCCCGTTGGGAAGCTGGTGCATGGCATGCCACCTCCACACAGGCAGCCCCCTCCCAGCTTGCAGCTTGGGGAGCCCTCAAACTTCTTGAAAATGAGCAAGGTTTTGGGCTGGTGGAGAGCCAAAGCTTGGCCCCTATGGGAGGAGGCAAGGGCTCCCATCCTGGCTGGCTGTGCCGAACCCCACTGGGGTCCTTTTCCCCTCAGAGTACACACTGCTCAATGGCCTTCAGATCTGTCTGATACTGACTTTATTAATGCTGTATCAGCAAACACAGACAAGCTAGCCTCAGCCCAAAAAACATGCATTGGAAGCCTCTGTGAGGCATACGGATGCAGAGCTCTGCCAGCATCCTGTGGCTGGGTGATGGGGTGGCACCCACGGGTGTCCTGTGGACCTTGCCAAGCCTCGTCCCAGCCCACCCCAAATACCACAGATGCCCATCCCACCATGAATTTTGAACTTCCTGTCTCCTATCCCACCTTTGCACACCAAGAGGCAGCTCATCCAAAGCACTGCATCCTCAGCAGCACTGCAAACCCCATCCTGCAGGACGGGGTGGCTGCTGCACATCTGGCTTTGTAGGCTTACTCCTTTGGATGCGTTCATCCTATTGCTCAGCTTTTGGGGCCAAGTGCCTGGTGAGCAGCCCCACATGGCGCTGGGGTTTGCAGGGAAGTACACACTGGGCAGGAGGGTTGTTGGGAAGAGGAGGGTGCTTGGGCACCTGTGAGCCAAATGACAGTGGGAAAGGTTTGGCATCTGATCCAGAATTCCAGGCAGTAATTGCAGTTCAAAGGATCAGGACTGAAAAATAGCATCTCCCAGATGCACTGGCAGCGGCTTGAGGGAAGTTGTATTTCCCATGAAGTGCTGCATAAGCTGGCAAATCTCTGCTATCAGGGAAGCCTGAATTGTTTGTCTTTCTGAAGCGTCGGAGACGAAAATGCTTCTTGAGAAGTATTTCCTTTCCAGTGGCTACCAAATGTTTTGAAGCCCTCTGTGGCTTGGCCTCCCTACAGGGTGTCGTGTTTTCCCAGGACACAGGGAAAGACTTCTATGAGACCAGGCAACTGGTGCTGTGGTGTCTGCTCATGTAGATGGAAAAGGACTCTGTTGAACATGTGTATTAGAAAACAAACAAGCAAGAACGCAGAAAATACTTTCTGTCAAAGCTGCAATTGCTGTGAGTAGTAAGTAGGGAGTTGCAGGAACTTGTGTTCAAACAGAGCTTCTGAGCTGCAGAGATCAGACTCTGCCTTCTCTCCTTGCATGGCAAGCAGGACAACCCATCTTGGTGAGCCAGCTTGGTTTACAGGGCAGCAAACTACCTACTGTTATTCCTTAATAGATCTATTCTAGACATAATGGGTGTACCTGGGAGAAGAATTTGGGCCAGTGGCAGCGTGTGGGAAGTATAACAGGATTTGACTAAATATTAATGTGATTAGGAAAAGTGTTTGTTTCAATTACTGCCACCATTTCTGACCTACAGTTTTCTTTCTTTGATGCCATGCAATATATGATGCCAAAAACTTTTAGTTTTGGATGACATATTTCTGAAGACTTCAGCACATCACTGGGCACAAAACCGTCCTTCCTAAAAATGGGTATTGCAACGTACCTGTTCACTGCTGCTAAAATACGTACAATATAAATCTTTTGTAAGATTAATACAACTCTACATGAAATAACTCAACAAAGCCCATGACAGGCTGTATGAGTCACTAGTGCAGATATATGCTGTATTGATTGCCAATGCAAAGGTCCACTTTGTAGGCTGATTTTATTTATCAGAATACATGCACCACTCCAAAACTGGAAATACTCCTACCCACAGAGTATTTAAAGGATGTTCAAAATAAAATCCCCCTCTGCACGTATGAAACTCTGACAAAGACTTCAGACTCCTCAAGTACACTTCAGGCTTGAAATGACAGAAAATATGGCCTCCAGACGTTTGGGTTTTTGGGCCTGGCAAACAAATGTTGTGACATCTCCTGGTAAGGTCCCTGGAGCCAGATTTCCCATGCACGGGGCTGGGCATACACCACAAAACAGCTCTTGTACTTGGTGTTTGGATAGGCCCGGCTCAGCTGGGACCCGGTGCTTTCTGCGCTCATCTCCCACACATACTTGACTCTAATCCAGAGCTGGGCATCTTGACACCAGCCCTCTGAGATGGGTGCATACGAGAGTCTGAGCTCTCTCAGGAGCCCAGGTAATTGGTGACTGGGAAAAGTCCCCATGGGTGATAATACTTTGCTATCACACCATCGCTGGGCGCATCCTCTCGATCTCCCTTCCCTCCTGGTGTTTCTCTAACTCCTCACTTGGAGGAGATCCCGGGGTGAGGACAGGTTTGCTCCATGGCCAGGACCACCACATGAACCTGGCCCCAGGGATGAGCCATCCTGGGGCAAAGCTGCTCTCCCTCCACAAGAGACCTCTGGAGAGCCTGTACCCATGGAGGAAGTGGCCCTGGGACTGCTCACAGGACATTTGGGGGTGGTGACTGTGTAGGTCTGTGCTTTGCCAAGAGAGTAAGATCTGTTAACAGCTTCCCAGGAAGAAACATATGGCATAAAATACGGGAAAAAAGAAGGACAGGATTTGCCCTGGGAAGGAACAACCTGGGAAGCGGATGAGAAATCATGTTCCTGGGATTCTCATGGCCTTGGTGGGGGAAAAGGCTAATATGTGGCATGTGGAGGCAACTAGATGGAGCAATGGGAAATAAGTCAGAGAAACTAAACCTGGGGGGAAGCGCTGGTGGCTGGTGAGTGTGTTTGCAGGAAGGGGAAAAAGAAACAGCAGCGATGCAGCTGGCTGTGGGAAACCCCAAACCTGCGGGACAACGCATTGAGTTGCAGGCTGGGGGATGCTGCTGAGCACCGTGATGAGATGCTGGACGGGCTAGGTGGCCAAGCGCAGGGGCCGCGAGCTCGTTGTGGGGACGTAGTGGTGAGCAGCCTGCGCACAGGGCTTGTTCGTGCTTGCGTGCTGTCGGCATCTGAACCGGAGCAGCTTCGTTAACAAGCAGATGTTTTCTCTGTGTGGCTGTTGCAACATCCTCGAGGGCTCCTGCTGGAGATGTGGAACCAGTCCCTCCCCACCCACGCTCCGGCTCTGAACACAAGCTGTAATACACAGTTGTGCAACAGCGTTTTCTTCATGCTGCTCCTGAGAGTCCAAGGTACGCGTGGAAACCGGAGCCTCAAATGTAAAAATAGTCCTGCTGCTGCTACAAACAACTTGACATCTCTGATCTTCAGACACCTGGCAATCTGCCTGGCCCAGAAACCCAAATATGGGGTTCCCAACGTGACAGGCACCTGTACTGCTGCCTTTACAGTTTCTTCCTACCTGGCTCTGGAGCTGCTTATTAAGGTCACCCCAGTCCATACTTGAATCGAGAACAGGATGCTTGAGGAACCAGAGCTGTGGTCTCATCCATCTTCTCCAAACTGGCCAGCATCACGCAACAGCCAGCTCAGCTATAGGGATGCTCAGGGTGAAAAGAAGCCATTGTGGTAGTATAGAGTAGTAACTGAAATGTTACTCATGTAAGCCATAAGCACTTGCCACTTTCAAGAGTGCTGTTATGAGATGTCAAAAGCTTTTCAGAGGAAACCCCCAGTCATCCGCATGCAGCTAATCAATGCAGCAATCAACTAAAACCACTGGCAGAGACCTTGTACAGAGGATGTTATTTATGCCACATCCAGCTGTAAAGCCAAAAAATCCAACCCGGTGGGTTTTAGATAGACTATAATTAAGCCATCAATTACAGTACACACTACCTGAGGCATAAGTCTGACCTCTTCCATTTTTCTGGAAAAGTCTCATTTGATTTGTCATTTATCACCTGAGAATTAACATCTTGCACCGACACCGCAGAAGGTGGAAAAATAAGTATCTTTTCAGTTCTAAAGACATTTTCATGAAAATGGAACAAATAACAGTAAGTGCTTGTTTGTTTTTCCTAATGGATTAGCTGGCCCTTTTAAAATAGATTCCTTTTCTCTACTATCCTTAGATTATTTAAATATGCAGTTGTGAGCTTCTCATCTTTCACTCTATGTATTTGCATGGTATTGCTGAACCTCCCTAATTGCTGCCATTACTTACGCCTGAGCA
>NW_009937819.1:32619-54755 GCF_000696875.1 Nestor notabilis
AGCAGATGTGTTTGCATATTGCCTAGGTTACCATTTGCATGGAAGGGAAAAAAAATCAAAACCATGTCATCCTCCCTCTTTCCTGACTCAACCACGGCCTGTGGAAAGCACTAAGTGACAAAGAAATCATCAATAAATCATAATGCTTTTCCCTGTTTGAGCAGTTTATCCTGGAGAATCTTAAACTGCAGTTGTTCTCAGGCAGGGCAAGGGTGGCACTGCCCAAAGACCATCCACTCTCTTTCCTTCTAGTCCAGCACTCTGAGGGTGCATGGAAACTGGCCCTCGTGTTGTACCCGGGGATCTGCACCTATCCTTCTCTGCCTACAACTCAGCTAGAGCACAGTAACCTCAGTGTTCCGAAGCTTGTGGCACGCTGGCGGGATCCACTCCCCTTGTGTTTGCCCCATTTGAAGTCCCCATGGCCATCAGCAGGGGAGTGGGCAACCTTGGGATGCAAGAAGCATTGGGAAGGACCAGTAGGTAATGGCAGAGCTTGTGATGGGGCAGCTCTACTCTGTAGTGTAACTTCTGCACCATGCAGGACAGTGTGTTCATAATTCATACTGCAAGAAAAGCCTGAGTAGAAAAAGACAACAATAAAGTGCAATATGACGGTAGAAAGTAAGGTTTTAAATTGTGTTTTTAAGCAGCTAGCTGTGGATAGATGCTTTTTGTTTCCTGTTAATGAGGGTGCTGAGGTGCTGGCACAGGTTGCCCAGAGAATCTGTGGCTGCCCCATCCCTGGCAGTGTTCAAGGCCAGGTTGGACACAGGGGCTTGGAGCAACCTGCTCCAGTGGAAGGGGTCCTTGCCCGTGGCTGGGGGGTGGGACTGCATGAGCTTTAAGGCCTCTTCCAGCCCAAACCATTCTGTGATTCTATGAGTGTGACACTTGGTGTCTGCCATGCAAATGCTCTGCTGTCTGGGATGCCTTTATAGTCATCTTTCTCCTGATGCCAGATTAAGGTTCCCATGCAACACGTTCAACAAAGATTATCTTTTATGCAAAGTAACAGTATCCTGTTTGCAAAACTTGCCTCTGCCAGGATTGCTGTTGACATTGTCTTTTAGGCAGCTAAAGTTCAAATGAGAAACAAACTGTCTTGGGAATGGGGTAGGGGAGGACCATGGCTCAGTAGCAAGCAGTGGTGATGAGAGTGAAGAGAGAAGCCAGTGTCTACTAGCAAGGTTACAGCCTGAAACGTTGGGATTAATAGGTTATCTGATGCACAAATATGACTGTTACAGTTAAATTAATCCTACCTCAATAGAGCTGAACCTCTTCCACAGGCTTCTCCAGCACTGTTGAATGGTATTAAAGCACAGATAGCTGGAGGTGGGCATCCCCAGGTTCAAGCAGGGATCCTAAACAGTGGCTGCTCAGGTCTAGGGTGGATGACTGAACCATATTTCCCCACTCTGAGTACAGTAGCATGTTTTCACACACATCTGTAATGCTCGTGTAAAAGTGTAGAGCTGAAGCTCAGTTACTACGGGGTTTTTAATAGTAGATGCTCAGGTACTTCTCATTTGCAATAGGAGCCTTTGGAATTGACATGTTGTCTGTAGCCATGAGGGCTGAAACCTTTATTCCCCTAATAAAAGATGTGCTTTTCACATAACGACATAATTCTGGTAACTAGAGCTTTAAGAAAAAGGTCAGATAACGTGACACTTGCAATAAAAGCTCAAAATTTGACAAAGCCATATTTAGCCCAGTTCCCAGCCGAATGGGGAATTGCCATTGTGCATTCGGATTAAAGTACACTTCCATTGCTTCCAGGAAAACTCTAATGCAACCTTTTCCTATTAGCTAAATAAAAGATTAAGTTAATGCTGCCACTTACTTTAAAATTTACTGAAAGTATCGGGGGAAAAAAGGCGAAGACTTTTGTAGATGAGTCGCTGTGGAAATATGCAATGGTGGTAAAACTTTGCTCGGTGTCATTCACTAATATTCACAGTAGATTTCACTAATTATAGTCTGAAGCAACACTACCTTGTTTTATTTTTTTTCTTTTTAGGTAATTTCACAGAATTTCTGTCTTGTTCTATTAGCCAGCATGCACAAGTCAGTCTCTTCTTGAAAGCAGGGGCAGGAGAAAGGGGTTTAGGGCACATACTGCTCAGAGGCAGTGAAGAGGCCAAAGGTTTTGAATGGGGATGTCTACAAGCAGGTGCTGTTGGCCTTTATCCTACCAGGGGCTTGACACTGGGACAGGGCCTTTGTGGTAATTAAGCACCCTTTCACGTGGGACACGTGGAATCAGGTTTTATCCTCTCAGGACTTCCAGCACATAAAGCATTACTACAAATAACATGGATACAAATTCAGGCAAGGAACTTACCTTTTTCTTTCCAGTATGGCCCAGCTCATATTAGGAGATTTTTTTTCCCATCCTTTCTAGTGAATGGCAGGCTTTTGTACCATAGCACAGAGTGGGTTAAAATGGCTGACAAATTAGTATTTATTTAGTTAAACTATATTCTTTGCCCCAAAAGTCTTTGCAAGCGTACCTATGACTCTTTAACGAGAAGGATTTTAATGAAAAGGATTCTCACGCTTTTTTGAGAAAAGCAGAGAAATGCACCAAAACTGGTCAAAAATAAGCTGTGCAAATGACATTGAATATTGTAAATGAGAACAGGAAACAACTTGTGGTCAATTTTTTCTGTTTATATTCATGGAGATTGTTTCCGAAAGGATGTTTTATTTTGTTTTCCCTTATTTCACTACTGAGTAACAAGATTTTATTGTTTCCTGTATACCCATGCTTGCTTTTTACCAGCACTGCTGATGTATAATGTGATTTCACATATTCTTGCCACTGTTTACAAAAATGTCTCAACAACTATTGAATTCGGTCCTGTACTAGCCTTTCACCATGGGCTTCACGGGATCACCATAGTGATGGCTCGGGATCTGCTCTGTAGCTCTGCTCCTACTTTTTCCCTTGTTAATTAATCAGTTTCACACTGTTGATAAACTTTTGACGATTAAAGGCTGTCTTCCTGTATTCTGAAAATACACAAAGGAACATTGCTGTAAAGCTCTGGCATTCAGGGAAGGAGCGATTAGTGGCTCTAGCGAGCATCTAGAGTAGAGTAGCATCTACTGGAAACTAAATGAAATGACAGCTCAGGAATTAAAAGTACAATAAAACCTTGGCCATACAGAGGAGGTGTCTGCTTCCACTCCTCGGACACAAACCTTCTCCAGTCCATGAGATGATGTGAAGAGAAGACCAACCTGGATAAATCCATAAAGCCAGGCTGTTTGGCATATTCCTCAGTAAGGTTTTATTGAGGCTTTTAAAGGAGGAACCCTAATCAGAGACAAGTCAGTGCCTGGTCCCTATCCTCTCTCCATAGGTTTGCAGGGACCAGTGTCCCAAGACCATCTGTGGGACAGCAAGGGGTGCTGGGCACAAGCCGCCTGTTCTCCCCCACTTCTGCAGGACATTGTACTACAGCTGGGCACTGGCACCCTCCTCTCCTGGAGCAAGGCTTTGACTGAAGATCCTCCGCAGGAAGGGAGGAGGGGTTTTACCAGACATCAAAGTGAAATCCTTCAGGATTTTGGCCTAGGATTTCTGTATGGGGCTTGCCTCGCTTCTCCTTCCCCACCTCCCTGAGGTAACAGACAGCTTGCTTCTCTGTTAGCATTGCTTCACGTAGGTAGCTCAAATCACGCATCTGGAGTGAAAGAGGGAAGGTACTAAGTGGGCTGCATTGATTTTCGTATGTTCATAAGTATTAGGGAGGAAAAAGACCTATTAAATCATCTAGTCAGTATAATCAGTGCAGAACTATTCCCTGCTGGACATTTACTGGTGGTTTGTCAACTCTAGTTCAGGAAATCGAGTTGTAGTGTTCAATATAATGGAATCTAAATTTCCATTTAATATCAGTTTTCTTTGGTTTCTGCTTTTACATTAATGCATTGATGTGCTTTATATTGATTGACTTTTCTTAGTGTAATGAGAACAAAATGCCACTTATCATTTAAGTCGTTTAACTCAAACTAGCCAGCTATCAAGCTAGCCTCCTCCCAGGGGAAAGTGTAATGGCTAGAGCAGAGAGCCATGTCAGTACAGAGGTGTTGGTAAGATAGATAATTATACAAATGTTTTAATTTATTTCAAAACAATGGTAGCGAGTTATGCAGCTGAATATACCACCAAAAACTAATCAAACAATTAATTCAATCCTCAGCACTAATCGTGCCAGTACTGCTTGTCTCTCAGCTTCCTAGCAGTTCTCATACATCTTATGTGCTCAGCTGCCTTTGTAAAGATAGAGGAAATCCTTCAAAATCATGTGAAACAAAGCAAATGAACTGTTGAGCCAAATCCCCACTTGGTTATGACAACTATACCATGGTGATCTGCTTAAGAAGGACTGAAAGAACAACACTAGATCCCTTGCTTTCCCTCCCCTCAACTAATGAAACCTGGTGCTGCTCGTAGTGGATTATTCATAGATTTTATCACAGCAGCAAGCAGCCCTAGCATGAAAATAGGTGACAGAAGTAGGTTTTTATCCTTATAAATAGGTTTCTGCAAAGACACTGTGATTACTGTTACATATATCATCGCTTCATAGGAAAGAGATCATACCCCTCTAGTACCAGGCTCTTACAAGCATGAGTTCTGAGTTTTAACACCCCAACTGTTTAGCAAATGCTGCCAAACTCAGCTGCTGGAAGAGAGCTCCGGGCTTCAACATCTGTAGAGTGCAGATGTGGTGCAGGGTGAAATGTAATCTGAAACTGCTGGAAAGCAACTAAATTCTTACCAATCTTAGTAACACATCACTGGAATTATTTATACTGTTAATTTTGAATACTGGGTAACAGCCTACCCTATATGTCGGGTAAGAAGTGATCAAACTGAGAATGCTAAATTCCTGTGATCCGTTCCTTGCACCAGATTTTTATGACCTTTTAATAAGTTCAGGGTAAAGAAATAAGGCAGATGATACAATATTTTCTCTTTGTAGAATGATGCAGCCATTTTTAATTACAAGTTTGAGGAAAGGTATGAGGAGGAAAAAACATCCGGATCCTTTCTTCTCTTTCTCCTGTTGCCTACCATCGTATTTACTGTTTTGCAGTGATCTACATCTTGCCTAGAGCATGCAATTACTGTTAGGAGTTCAGTTTTCACCCAGTATTTCTCTGAGGTTTTCCAATCCAGCCTGAAAATATAAAAGCCTTCCGACCACTTCTGACTGTCAACAGATCCATTCTCATTCCCTGCCAAAAAAAAGTTAATTACAAATAAACTATTTCAAGAGAATCCGAAGTGCACTCAAACCAGGCTAACGGCTGTCAGTGATTCTCTGCAGAAGGTGAAGAATCACAAAATTTCCCATGACTTCAGGCTGTTTCCCTGGAAAAGTGTCAAAGACTGAACTAAGGAGAAGGTGGTTGGGAGCACAGCTAAGTCACACTCCTCATTTTCAGACCTAATTATACTATTTACATATGGCTATTCTCCAAGGAAAACAAATATTTCCATGCTTTCTCCATTCATCTTTCTTTATTCCAGAAATTGCTTTGGGTTCATCCTCCATGATCTTATGAATAAAGTGGGAAGGGAACATAAGGATATCCAGGCTGAAGGTCCCTGCAGCCCAGTGGCCTGTCTCCAGCAATGGCATGAGCAAGCTATGGAAAAATAGGAACAGAGCAAGTAAATATCATCCTTCCCCTAATGGTTTCCCTGTAAATAACTTTTTGCAGGTGAGGGAACTTCTTTAGTTGATACTTCCTGGGCCCCCAATTGGCCCCACAGACATTGATTGCATCCTTGGGCAGGGACTGTGGGGGCATTCTGTGAAGGACCGTGCTCATGTGTCTTTTTCAGCTCTGGCTCCTCCTGGATCCCTGCAATACTTCCCAGTGCTTGTAGTGGAAGGTGTGTTGCAAATGCTTGGCCCTGCTCTGCTCCCTGCTCCCATGACTTGGGGCCTCTGGCTTATTTCCTGAGTTACCTTCTCCAGACGGAAGAGTCGTAGCCTACCAGTTTGTTCCTCCTAGGGAAGTTTTTGATAGGTGGTCATGCTTGCTGCTCCTTTTTGGGTTTTTTTCCACCAGTTCTGTTACAGCTGCTTGAGACCAGAGCTGCATATATCCATCCACTGGGCTACTTCTTAAAATAAAAAGGATTTTGTGCTCCCATTCCCCCACTCTTCATTCCCATTTCTGTTAAGAAACTTTCTCACATCCTTCTTCCTCTGTTTGGGCTAGAAACTTTTTCTCTTTTTTCCTTCATTTTGGGTCTAACTTCATTCATACTCAGATTATATTTCTGGTTGTTATGGGTTTTTCTTTGGTTTATGGATATTTTTCATGTCCCCGCTCAGCTACAGTTTGGCTAAGGCAAGTGAAACAGGCTCTCCTAACTGCTGCTTAGGATGAGCAAATCCTGCGACAGTTCACAATATATCACTAAAGCCAAGGATCTCTCCACTAATCATGATACCTTTGGCTCAAGCAACTGTTCTGTACCTACACTTTACCCTCCTTATAGTCAAACAGTAATAAAATCTAGTATTCAACATTTAAATTATACAAAATTTCAAACATATATAAGAAGAGTTTGAACTAAACTGATCAAGTCCCTTGGCCCCACATCACACAGGCCTGAAAGTCTTTCCCAAAACATCTAGTTACACTTTGTGTGATGGTGGTGAATCCTTCATCAGATCAAATGGATTTGATCTAAGTTATTTCACCTCTTATATTTATTACTGCCAGTGGATCCTTCTTATTAGATAAGAAATGCAATACTCTGATGCACGCAGTATTTATCACTCTATCTTCTGGTAAGGATTGTCTTCGGGGTTTGTGAAGAAATAAACTCCTGTTTTGTTCTAAAGACCAATTTTTTTCCTCTTTGAATATGGATTCTCCTGTTTCACTTGTCCTGTATCATAACTACATATATAATGCCTCAGTGATGTTTCTTACTGTGCCAAAACTTCTTAATCTGTTGCCTTTAGTCCAGCTGGTATGTTGAACGCAGCCCTGCATTTTGTTCTGCTAGCTGCTCGAATCCTTAGAAAGTCCGTCCGTAGTCATGGAAGTGCTTATAATGTGTGTATAATTCGTACATGGATATATCTTTGTTTCTAGGGATCTTTCCTTGTAGTAGATAGGTCATTTTCCAGTGGCAGTAACATCAGTTTCAGCCATGATGATCTTCTCAAAAGGTGATGTTAAACTTTTTACACCCATGAGCAAAACCTAAAGGTGCTTCCTCTGAACGTACTTGCTTTTAATATTTTTAGTACCCAAAATCTGTTGCCCTGTGGTTTAGGTGCTGCTACTGCTGTTTCTCCAGTAGTCCCCCTGAACCTATCCGTGAGGAAACTGATTTCTTCTTCTGAGAGATGGTCAGAGGCTGCCAGGAGCAGGGCCTGGACAGTTAGTTTAGTAGAAATTCATTAACTTATCTGCATCACATGAGAAATAGACATAATTTTCCTAGTGCCTGTGGTTTGCTGTGTTAGGTCCATATTTACCATAGCAAGAAAGGTTTGTTCTGTGTTCTTGTCCCAGCGAGGTAGCCCTTCACCACCACGATCTACTCCGCTAGCTCAGTGCTTCCTTCTAGCCAGTCAGCTTCCTACAGATGTTAGAGTTTAAGTGTTTGTTGCCACTCTGAGTTCAGAAATGAGGATCCCCACGCACATGGTCGGCTCCCAGCGCTGAGGCAGGCATGCTGTGACCCGTGGCCATGCCGAAGGTATGTCACTCTGCTTACAGACTCATTTTCATAGACGATTCTCCCTTTTCCAGCCACTGGCATGGCATGTTTGGTATTGGAAGAAGCTTGTTGCTTCTTGTTAAATGGCATTTATTTTATGCTGTATCAATGTTCTCCGTGAAACAACCTCTGAGGTGCAAATCCTACAGCTGTGCCTCACACAGAATACAGGTAAAGCCCTTGGTTGGTGGAACATAAAAGGAAAAATAAACAGAGACAACTTCCAAGCTAAAAAACTAAACCACCTCAGAAAAATCCAATAAGTGTTTATGCTTCTTCCTTTTAAGCAATTCAATCTGCTTATTTTAAAGTCAGAGTTAGTACAGCCATGTCCTTCAGGGCCATAAATCAGAGTGGTCTGTCTCTTTGCCAGTACAAGATGGATGCCTGCTTCATATTAATGGCTATTCAAACTGTACTCAGGCAGCGTGGAAGTGCGGGGCTGCGGAGGCACGGTGCTGAGGGTGTATCATCTGGTTCTCTTCATCCCACAAAGCAGGAATATCCCAGCAGCTGCTTCCTCCGTCTGCCCCAGAGAGGTTCCCAGGCCGCTCAGGCACAGCTCCATAGCTTGTTTATGCCTCTCGTTGAGCATCTGCTCATTACTTGCCCAGTAACTATTCCTTAGTGCTTTTCCTCCAATTGCCTCAATTTCCTGGATCCCGGACAAGTGTTACTTGCATTATGTGTGTCGCTGGGATGGTTTCTGCAGCTCCCCTGCATAACTGGTGTGCCCCCTTCCACTAGGAAGTATTTCTGCTGGGCTTTTATTGCCGTGAAGCTGGTGCACAGCTGTTGGAGGCCAGCAAGAGCCTCGGCAGACAGAGTGCGAGAGCAGAACCGTCTTTTCCTCAAACAGAGCCTTTACCGAAATGCCAGGTATAACAGCTAGATATTCCTGGGGCTGTGAGAGTTCCCTGATAAGATCCTGCTGGATAACAATGTGGGGCAGGCTCATTCCTCACCCTGGAAAACGAAATTATTGCCAGTTTCACAATGTATAAAATAATAGAGAAAATATGCCAGTGGGTGGCAGGGAATGGTGCTTAGTCACTGGATATTAAGCAATGCAGGACAAGACAAACAACGATTGCAGAATCTTCGGGGATGCCAAATCAAGTACCTTTTGGAAGCATGTGGGAGCCCTCGCCCGACACAAGCATCTGTCATCACAGCCATGCTTTGGCCCAGGGCAGGGAGGCAGGAAAAGAGGAGCTCCTCAAAGCCAGAATAGCTAAATCCATCTCAGTGGGGTCTTGTTCCTCACCTGGGGAAGGTAACATGCAAAGACTAGAGAACTTTATCTTAAAACAGAGCTGCATTTTGCAGCTATCCAACAAATCCTGATTTTTTTCTTAATTTACTTTATTTACTGCACTATATATGTCTTTTATTCAGTAAAATTAGTATCACCCCGATTTCCACCAATGTGGAAATTACTTGTTTTTTTAAACCTATTTTATTGCTAATTTTCAGCTCAGCTCAGGTATTTAAACGCAACCTTTAGCACCCCTTCAGCTATATATTTTATTTTTTTCATATTCCCTTCTGAAATACTAATATATTCAGGCATGAACAGAGGATGTCCTCAGCTGTCCTCGTCAGGAAACATGAAATGCTAAAGATACGGGGAAATTAAGTTGCGCTTAGATAACTTCTGTGAAGCTGTTGCTTCAAAACTACAGCAGCCAGAGTCACTTCAGAATTCATTTTGCTGAATAAATATGCATCACTAGATCCTGACTTTTACTACTGTGGACAGAAATAGTCAGAGTTCTAGATAATATATCTTACCTGTGGTTTTGGAATAGCATAATGTTATACATACTAAAACCAAAAGAGATCTTAGTTGCCACACAGAAGCCAGGTAGCAGAGTCTTGTGAGGGGGGGAAAAAGCATGTTTTGAGAAATTAGAAGTGTCAGACTAGCTGACTGTCAAGCTTAGGTGGAGAAAAGCACCAAGAAGGCTTATGGAAATAAGTTAGAGACAGTTTTAGTACAGATTTCTTCAACCTCACACAGCCAGGCTCTGGGCTGAGCACAAAATCACACCTGGCTCTGCTCAGTGTGAAATGGCATGTGCAGAAAAAACAGCCATGAAACGTCCCTTTGAATACACAAAGGCATACGAGGGACTTGAACTGTTACTCTGAATGTTAATGCAATTGGATTACAAGACCCCTCTCTGAAAATTAAACACAGCCTTCCAACACGAGCAGTATTTCCAGACCCTTCAAACATCCTGAACTGAGTTAAAAGGCGCCCTCGCTTTGCAGGTCTGGCTTTTTGGGTGCCCTGCCCCTGGGGAACACCCATGCGTGAGTTCACATCACACCTTGCCTGAACCCATGAGCAATACGACTCCATGTCTACCACTCCCAGCTTTCAAAGACTTGGGAAAGCACGCCCTTAAAGAACTGTTGTCAGCAGAAATGCAGAGACTACTATTGTGCTGCAGCCCCACAAATGCACCACTTACATAAACAGCAATGAGAAGCGATACCAAAACAAGCAATGGGTCATCACCTCCCCTACCTAAGCACCTGATACATGGCAGGAGGGAAGAAGGCTCTTCTTGCTGAGCTTTCGCAGCAGGCTCATCATGCTGCTCCTTCCTTACCTGTAAGAAATCCCTTTGTTTTTTAGGCCCATAGCAATAAACACCTGACACTTCCTTAGAATGGCTTGGTCTTTGGTCTCAATTCGATCCATTAGCTTTTTACCAGTACCCCCCAGAGAACAGAACTCTTTCCTTTGCTTCTGCGAATCTGTTTTAGTTCTGTGCCTTTGCATGCAGCTGGTCTGCTTTAACTCACTGGCTTACCAAATGTATTTTGTCTTTAAAGGAGAAATAGTGTGGGAAACGCTTTGATAGGTGTGTATCTTGGGTCTAGCCAGAAACGGTAGATCAACTGCTCCATGTAAATAAGAAAAAGAACATAAACACTTACAGGCTTTTTCTGAGGTGGTGGTGTTTTTTAGCTTGTAAATTGATTGATCAAATGCATTATTGATCAAATTCGGACTAGGCTCCTTAGAAATATGTTTTCCACTAAGTTGCTGCGCTCAAGGAAGAATTTCTAGTCAAAACAAGAGGTATGTGAAAGAGGGCAAATGACGGAGCAGTTATACAACAGGCAATATCCTTCACGATTACTTTATTCACACGGGAAGAAGTAGCTTATGACCCTAATTTTTAACTAGAAATAGGTGGGGCTACAGGCATTTATACAATTCTGTAACTAATGATATCCTTTCTTCTTTCTTTGAATGGAGCTATTTAGTTTTGCATACATATATCAGTACGCATTGAGCCAAACTGAGCAAATTACTCAGTTATTTTCAATAAATAAAAAAAAAAAAAAAAGAAAAATAATCTGTGATTCTTGTAATTGGTCACAATCTGCAGTGCAACAAAACCAAGCATTTAAAGGAATAGGGACAAATTGCAGAAAGGCAATGGATGGTAGAAAAGCCTTCAAAAATACTCTAGCCCCATGAACAGTGAGCTGACCTCAGATGTAGCACACAGGATTGACTACCTGCTTGTACCCCATCGCCTAGGGAGCTTCCTAGCCACAAAATTCCTAGATATTCTGGAGCCTCTTTCTCTCATTCTGCCTTATCGTTAAAGGTTTTAAGCATCTTGGTTTCATCTTGATGTAAATGAAATTAAGTGCCAAGCATTTTTTGTTTGGTTTTATTTAAATTAAACACCAATTTTTCCAACCAGGCCTGCTCCTTTGCATTCACTTCTGAATGCATCAGACTCTTGCTGGAGTGCCAGAGACAGGGTCTGGTTTTTCTAGATTTTCATCTTCTAGAAAATCCTTTACACTCAAAGCACCACAAAATTTTAATCCTTCTCTCGATGTTTGTAATGACTTACGTAACTTGGAATAAAAAGTATAGCTATAGAAATCTGCATGCTACTTCCTGGACTTGCGAGTGGTAGTTTGGACTAGGACTTCTTGTGTTTCTCAGCTACTAGCACATTTTATAAGTGAGGAAGAGTATCTTGGACTTCGGGCTTTGGCAAGGTGCTCTTCACAGTTCTCAGAGCAGAAGGGATTTGTTCCAGTTGTTCTGGGAACACGAGGACACAAACCAAGTCAAAGTCCACCACTGAGTATTTTGAAGCTGAGCCAGAGTCCACACTGCTTTACCACATGCCAGGGAGTTGGTAAATCCAGCCACTTTATTCCACTTAGACACGTGGACACTTACTCCTCTCAGGTTTAGCCTTCATCCACCCCATAATATACTTGTGTTGTTGATGCATAGGAATAATCTTTCACCCCATAGAATGACATACGGCAACCTGTTTATGATGAGTCTCAAGATCGTTATGCCTGCAGAGATGGGACATCTCACTAGGTGTTAGATGATTCTCTAATTTTTAATGTGTGGTGAGTTTTAATGACAAAGGTATGCACTCCCTTTAAAAAGTGTGGATTTTCCCTATGGGAACAAAGACAAAACAATAAATCTCCCAATCCTGATTATGCCTAATATTAAAATTTCTTTGCTTTGCCAGCAAACTTGCCTTTTCCTTTTTTTAAGCTAGACTCTCCATAGCATCAAGGCACCTACGCCATAATCCAAAGCACAATTACTGAAATCTTCTTAATGAAAAACTTCTTCTTCTGAGTTTTCCTCAGGAGGAGAAATGCTTCTGAGAGAGGTCTCTTTGGGCAGTGCAAGCCACCTGCAGAAAAGCATGACTGCTCACATCCACTCCACCAGAGTCCCTGTGAGCTTCCTAAGCACTTTCTGACAAGCATAACATAAATAGGAAGCAGTCTTTGTGAGATTCCCACCTGGAAAACAGAGGAAGACTCAATGGATAAATAAAATGTGTCTCAATTGAAAGATTCTTGCCGATTTGGCAAGATGGTTCATTGGTCAGATTGTGACTAGGTTGTATTATAACACAAGAAAAACTGAATGAATCTCAAAACGTATTCTCTCCAGCTAAATGCTGTCATTTAAAAACCCCCTGTGCTCCAAAATGTATGCTGTCCTTTAATAGCATGCGTTATTTTTAATGGAGCAGTTCTTTGAGCTGGGGAGGAAAACTAGCAGCAATTGGACAAGCTTAGCTGGCCTCAAATTTTAGTGTTCTCTGTAGGGTTTTTCTAGAGTAGCTCAGTGCAAAATCCTCTTCTATTTCTTGCTAAACAGAAATGACAGGGTGTGAAGAGGTGGTGTGTTTGCACTCCAGAGGACGGGAGCTGGCTGTACTCATTTTGAACCACCACAAATTACTAAGAGCACAGGAAAGAGATGAAAGCTACTTAAGAGTCCTCCCTGCATAGCTGAGAGATGGTTTTCTTGTATTTTATTTGATTTCATTTTATTTTATTCTTATGTTAAGGTTTGTCATCATAAAACTCGCAGCACCTAAGTAGGGGGTATAAAGCCTGGACCTTATCAGGGGGTTTAGATGTAAATTCAGTGGGGTTAGTGTATTTGCTAAACACAGTCTTAGGGATGTTTTTAAGTCTGAGATCCATTCACGGATCCAGATCAGTTCATCTACTGATTTTTGGCAGGTCGAAGGAGGTGATCCTGCCCCTCTACTCTGCTCTCGTGAGACCCCACTTGGAGCACTGTGTACAGTTCTGGTGCCTTCAACATAAGAAGGACATGGAGTTGTTGGAACAAGTCCAGAGGAGGGCATGAGGATGGATAAGGGGGCTGGAGCACCTCCCATATGGAGACAGGCTGAGAAAGTTGGGGCTGTTCAGCCTGGAGAAGAGAAGCTTTGTGGAGACCTCATAGCAGCCTTCCAGTATCCAAAGAGGACCTACAAGGGTGCTGGAGAGGGGGTCTTCATTAGGAACTGCAGCGATAGAACAAGGGGTAATGGGTTTAAATTTAAACAGGGGAAGTTTAGGTTAGATATTAGGAAGAAGTTCTTTACTGTGAGGGTGCTGAGACACTGGAACAGGTTGCCCAGAGAAGTGGTAAATGCTCCATCCCTGGCAGTGTTAAAGGCCAGGTTGGACAGGGGCTTGGGCAACATGGCCTAGGGTGAGGCGCCCCTACCCATGGCAGGGGGCTGGAACTGGATGAGCTTAATGTTCTTTCCAACCCAAACCACTCTATGATTCTATTTTTTTTTTCATGTAGTAAAGCCGAACTACTTGTGGATGAAGGTAATTCTTGGTTGTTGGAAAGCTACTAGAAGAGCTTCTTAGAGGAAGTTATGGAAACTTGCTTGAGGACACTGGGACTGAATGTTGTCCTGGCAGTGTAAGAGGTTGTAAAATCATAGAAAGTAGAATTAAAATGCAGACACCAATCCTGAGATTCTACCTGCTGGAGGCTTATGCAGCTTAGAAAGCAGGTGTGTTTGAAAATAAACAGTACAAGGAGAACATGGGCTTTAGGTCTTCTGATGGAAACAACTACTTTCTCTACTATCCTGCAAGGAGAAAGGAAAACTCAGCTGCAAAGCCTCTTCAGAATCAGATTTCCTGTATCTATTTGTTGTCATCTATCTCTGTTGCGCTCCTTCAATCCCCAGCATATATTCCTCATGATACTCAAAGTAAGTAATCTTGTCCTCATCCTTCATTGTAACTTAGGCTCTCCCTTTTACCTAATCATCTGAGTAGTCTTTCTTCCCATCTGTTACAAATCATTGTTTTTAATGTGTTTGATATAAGCAAGAGATAGTAGAGATATTTTTTTTTTACAAAGGTTGGAGCAATCTATTTTTCTCGCTGTTACAGGAATTCATGTCTCAACTTGTGCTATTAGAATCTGATTTTGAAGCTTTTTCATGCTGAGACTCTTCAAATGGGTGTTCCTCAGCAGGCTAGGGAGAAGTATTTTCACTGAATTGCAAGGCTAAAATCTATGGGGTGTACATCACTGAAACCACACAACAAACAGGACCTAGAGAACACAGTCCCAGCCTGTAAACACTAACTCACCACTATGATTAAAGTACTTAGGTTCAGAAGTGCATAAACCCATATTAAAATGTGTCAGAAGTACCTACATTGCCAAATTGCACTGTCTTGCAGCTGGACTTAGATTCTTCCATCACTTTTTTGCTTTTGGCTTTACCTGAAGTTCTAAATTTCATGAATTTACAAGCTGCCGTGGAAATTCACTTTGTCATAGGCTGAAAATAAGTAGCAGTTGCATGTACTCATAAACTCTTTTTATTGCCTTTCTACACAAATTTAATTTCAGTCCTTTGGCTGAAATGTAAAACACAAGGAGGCAGACTTAAGAAAACTAAAACCCCATGTTTCTAAAATGTGCAAATGCAAACGAATGTGTTTCAGATTTCATTCTGTACCGATCACTAAAACACAGCTTGGCAAATCATATTACAAATTGAACTGGGATTTTTTTAGCCAAAAAGAGAGTAAAATGTCAAATCAGTTGCAGTCCTTTATTCTTTGAGCACAGAGAATACTTTTATCACCAATCTAATATTTTCCCATGTGCATCATGCTCCCCATATGTGTAACTACAAAACAGACCACAAGGAAACAGGAAAAGACAAAATCAGACAAATATTATGTAATTCTCCCTTCAAAAATACAATCTTAGATGCAGAATCTGGAGTAATTAGCAGCCTTTTATGCTCAGAAACAATTTTAATATAAATCAGATTGTAACCTGGGGCCCAATTCTGCAACCATTAAAGAATATGAGGTAACTTTATGCATGTGAGTAATTCCTCTTGAGAACATTTGCAAGATTAGAAACCAGAGTAATGTGACAAAACTAGTATGGAAGGAGATTGTATTACATCTCTTCAGGCTGTACCAGTTAAGATACCACTAATGTAGTCTATTTAATATTAGTAGTGAAGTACAAGGTCTTCTAGCATTAGTGGCTTCGTAAAGATGATAATATCAGCTATTTTAACAAAACAAAATCTATTTCTAGCACTATCAGGTTGGCACCTTTGATGAGGAGACTGAAGTCTAGGTAAAGACTGCATTTTAGGAAACAATCACTATATATTCTTCGATATACAGAAAGTAAGCTCTGAAAATCCTTAGTGATGTGCAGAAAATCTATTAATGGTATATACTGCACTGTACATACAAAGAGGTAGCATAGCTACTTTTTACCTATTTAGAGTAGTCCAGCCTTTATGCTACTGCAATTAACAGCAAAATGCCTGGGACTGTAGGAACTAAACCCTGCCTGTAAGATCCCAGTGAGCCAGAGACTTGGAGACAGCAGGGTTGTGTGCATCCGCATCGGCGAGTGGTCTGGCCCTACACAAGCCTATGGGAAGATAATGGTTTTTTTATTATTATTAATTATTCAAATATTTAAAAAGGAAATTTTACATACACACTTTAAATGCTTTTCCATGAATTTTAAATGCTCAGCGATGTACAACAGAACACTTCTGGAGCTCATTAAACATCAGTGATATTACTGAAAACACAGTAAATGTCTTTGAAACTTAGACTCCTTTCCATACAAGAGGACCCCATTACACAGAAATGGAGTGAGTATGTGTTGGGGATCCTAAATGGTGGATGCATTTTTGTAAGCATAAACAGTTCAACAGTAGTTTCACTTTAATATTACATTCGCAGTTTGCATCTGTTTTGTTACAATCGGACCTTTGAGAAATGGTGTTTACAAATCATATTTGGCAAAAAAACACTAGAGAAAAAAAGAAAAAGGCTCTTTACAAACCCAGAAATATGTTAGAAATCATACAGCCAAGTCCATCTGCTCTTCAGTCCTATACCCTAAATAGATATCTTAACTGTATTCAGATTTTCTCACTTGCACCAGAGGAGAGCAAGAACTACCTTACTGAACTTTGAATGGTCCTCTGGGGGTTAGACCAACTCCCACTTAGGTCAGTGGCATACATTTAATGACTTAAGCAAAGATACAACAGAATAATTTCAGATCCCAGGAGTCAAACCAGTGTTTTCTAGAGACTTTTCTGGTCCCAGTGAGCTTTCTTCTGAGATGGCTCATCTAAAGGTACACAGAGGAATGGTTCGTTGCAGAAGGACTAGCCAAGTCCTTCTGACTGGAGTCAGTGAAAAACTCAAATGCAGCCTGAGACAGTGGAGAAATTACCACAATGCAGGGGAAAAAGCCAAAAGGTGAAATCAAATTTCAGCCTAAACACTCACAGGGTCCTGAACAGCACAGATGCTTATTCTGTAGTGTGACCCTTGCTGAGCATAGCAGTTCATCTTCTCAGGATTGCTATTCTCCAAAGATGTGAAAGAGCACACTATTGCCTGATGAAGACATACAATGTAAGATTTCATGCAACTCTGATGACTTTTGGTTCCTGTTAGTCGATTTCTTCTGTAAAAAAATTTGGCATAAGTGCTGTAGGAAGAATATATTAAGTCTGGCTAACATAAAAGTCTACTCTGTGCTATAAAACACTGAAATCATTGCATTGAGCCAGTGGTTGTCTAATACATAGTAAAAGTATTTTCCTACTTTTATTTTTGCAGGTGTGATTTGTGTTTGTGGTAACTGAGATCTGGAAAGTTTTCCTTAAGTCTCTTTATGAAAGGCTTTGCGGATTTTTGGGGGGGAACATTCTCTTCTAACAAAGTACTCCTTTACAGTGCTGTCTAAATTCAATAAAAGCTGGTCTTTGGAATTCACTGCTAACTCATGCCTGTATCTGTGCTGGATGCACAACGAATTTGCAACTTCCATCCCTTTCCTACTCAGAAATCCCCATCAAGTTAAAGTGGGAAGAAGAGCATACTGCAGAGGCAGAGTTTCTTCTTTTGACCACCCCTCCCAGAGGTCACATGCTGCTTCTAGCGATGAAAGCAGAGGGAGACTCACCATGTTTATATTCTTCTGTCAAATGGCTGTTCTGCCAAATCTATTTTGGGTAGCTTTAGTTCTTTTTTAAAGTAACTCAAAAACTCAAACTTTCAAGGTTCAAATAACAAGTAAAATGAGATTATTCAGCAAAGCACTTGAAAGGCAGGCAAATATTGCTAATGCAGTCTTATCTCTTTGTCTGTACAGAAAGGCATAACTTAATAGCAGTCTTTTCAAAAACATTACTGTCCCATCCAAGGTGAAATTAAACATCCTGTGTTTCTTCTGAAATTCACCAATTATCACAACTTCATTCACTGAAAGACTTCAACTCTATATACCAAGGAAAATGTGCTGAGAGGTGAGAATGGTGCCATCTTAATTATTGTATTATGACACTGTTAATGTAAATTCTGTCAAAATAATGTTGGAAAGGAGGATTTGGTTCTGTATAGAACACTACACTGTATAATACCACTATTAATAGATAATAATACTCCCCTGCTTTGTAAACAGAAACTTGCTGTCGTTCAAAACTTAATGATGAAGGGCTTCCTGCAGAGCTGTACTAGAGAGTGTATGCTTATTACATCATAAAGTGAGTCTGTCTCATCTGCACGAGGCCTCTCGTAGATATTATATATTTTATTTAAAAGGAGCATATGCAAGATCAAGTATTTTCCTCTGGTGGGGTGGGGGGAGGGAGGTGGGGGGAAAGGCAGATGCAATTAATTATTTCTGAGTATTAATTGCAATTAGCATGTAGATGCATCACTGACTTTCAGTTTGACTTTGCTTCCTCTGTCAGCCTTGTCACCAGGAAATAGCATTTTCATCTACAGAAAAGGCCAGGGGGATGACAATGAGAAGATTTAAAAAACCCTCAGTAACAGGCAGTGCTTTCTATATGTCTGCTATGTGCTCACACATTCGACAGCAGTGACTAGAAAAATCCAGAGACAACTCACCTAGTCAAATTTTCTGTGGAAAAAATAACTGGCGTGGAGATTAGGTGGCATGTACCAAAATGCTGGACTCTTTCTACATGCTAATCAACCAGTGTGTAAGAGATTAATTAAAATGCATGTTCTGTAACATGTAACAATGCAAAAATCTCTTCTGGCATACAAAAACAGAAAAAATGCTAGTATGTGCATGACCAGAAAGGTACCACATTTTTCAGTTGGTATAAAAGCCTGAACAGTGACAATGACAATCAATCAGTGCATGGCAGACCATGAAACTCATCCTGGACTAGGCCAATGAATCCAAGTATTGCTGGAATTGCAAATACTAATGCGACTGTCAAAGATTTAAAGTAATTAAATTCAACAGTATTAAAGCAATAAAATTCTGCCAACATGGTAGCCCTAAGGCAAAGGGATGTCTTAATAACATAAAAATTGAATTGGCACTCTCTTCTTTGCCCTGAATCATAAATAAAAGTCCCATTATGGTTAATTTGGCCTTTCAGGTTTCCCAGGCAGACATCGTTCTTTGTGGACAGCAGAGGACCCTCTGCAATTTTTATAAGCATACATTGTGTCCTGATACCCGTTTCTAGTCAATGATTTTTTTTTCACCATACTGGTGTGCTGTGTTACACAATTGCCATTTCCTCCTTAAAGGTAACTGGATGCAAGCACACATTCTATGCCATTAGCTAGGTAATGAAGTAAAATCCCTTTCAGTGTTGACTTAAGATTTGCCCAATATTGTTAAAAGCACTTTGGGATCATTCCTGACCATATGCATGTTAAAACACATGCTGTGGGGGTGTGATCTGTTCTATCTGTTAAAATAATGCACTAATTAGCAGCTTTACGCTTGTAAGGATATTATTGGGATGATGAAATTCTAGAGCACTGCATTCTAATGTTTTCTGTAGCATCCAGCAAAACTTACAGTCCCTCCTTGTGATTAAATTCATGTCAGCTGGATGTGAAGGAAAATACTACCTAGCTACAAGACCTGCTAAAACAAAAACACACACATATATGGATCCATACAGAGGGAAAGTATTTTTCCAACAAACTAAGCCATAAGTTTACAGTGTTGTGATAGTACGTACAATACTATCACAAAGCTAGCCTCAGTCCATGTCTCCTTCTCATGAGAAGCCTGAGCCCAAACCTTGCACCTGAGCAGAAGCCAGAAAGAAACTGAAGGAAGTTTCTTGAACCACCCTCCTTCCTGCATTTTGCCTATCCTGTCACATTTGCATTCCCTCCACCTGTGTCTAATGTCCATAACTAAAGGGCCCCATGTTCGGCTGCCTGGTAAGACACTATCACAAAAATATTAAGACCTTACTAATTAATTTATGAATAAAGCTCATCCTCTTAGTTATGGATTAACTTCTTACACACTAAGACCTCTCACCTAAAAGAAACTGTGTTTTCATTCTAAGTTAGCTCACACTAGTGACTGATTTTCATTTTCTCTTAGACTGGTAGTGCAACTGTTTTCCAATGAAGACATCGGCTGTATCACTTGATTATTGATAATCCTTCCACAGTAACTCTAATTAGTCACCACACACACAAAAGCCTGCAGGATGCTCTTTCTCCCAGAAGCCCAACTGACATAGCACCAATATTTCACGTGGCATTAAAGCATAGCTGATAACACCTCATCTAATTCATCAATGAAGATTTAAAGTAACACTGGTAAAAACGTCACAAGCTTGAGCGACATAGACAAATGGGTCTAAATTAGTCATTTCATTACAGCTAGCAAAATGCATCAATTGAAGTTTAATGCTTAGAACTTTCATGCTTCACAGCCACTATTATGCAAACACATTTACCTAGTCATTCAGGAGGAGCACCCCCACTCTTTGGGAATCGCTTTTGGGACCTGTTTTTCCTCTGAAAGCTTACCAGGACAGGGATTTCCTGACGAGGATGGCACAAACAGTTTGTCATGTTAATACTTTATTTTTCAGTATCCACCTATGCTTTAAATTTTTCTTGAGAAAATACAGCATGCTATATATAGACTCATTCCCTTTCTTATTTTTGAAGACAAAAAACTGCACTAAAATGCCTCTGCCACAGCAATGACTGGCTTTGTAGCTTAAGAGACACCACTGCAAAAATTGGGCAGTCCTGCAAAAATACAGCAGTGCATTTAAATGTTGCCTCAGAAAGGAAAAGACAAATTGGTATGCATGCTTTTTATTTTTATATATAACGTGTAGCCTTATTTCCTTCCCTGTGTTGTCTTACATCGGCGTTCCGCTTCTTCTACTTGACCATGAGGCCCGATGTTCTTTGGTCCTCCTGGAGGACACAGAAGAGGCATACATGCCCACTTTTAGCTTTTTTATTAAATCAGACAGCAATGTCACATTTTATACCAAAGTTTTCTTTCTCTCAGGTATTTTTTCAGTTGGTTTAGTTCCATAGGTGTTACAAAAAAGCAAAGGCCAAGCAGAATAATCAGGCACTTTGACTGCTTCTTTTCTTTTGTTTTGTAAGATTATAAGCCCACTAGTTTTCCTGATACCCACAGAACTTCTGGTGTAAAAAGATCTAGTTTTCTCAAATGAAATATAATCATAGAAAGTAAGTTCCCTTTTGGAAACAAAGAAAAACAAAACCAAGTAACTATTACAATCTTCACAGATCACAGGTAAAACCACAAACTTTGTTGTGTTTTTTTTTCCCTGCAGATATAAATCAGTGCAAATCCCTGAAGCAATGTGGTTGAAGATGGACAGTGCTATGAAGAAGATAGTGGAAGTACTTCATAAAATGTGCTTTTCAGATTTTCTTATTCTCATAACGTCATTGTCCAGTTCACTGCATCTACAAGAAAGTTCAAGCAGCTGTTTTAACTTCTGAATCTTTAGTCTTCACTGGAGTCAGAATAATGCCATTTGAAAGGTATGTTTCAACGTGTATTCTTATCGCACATCTTTTGGAAAAATCTTAAGATTTATGAAATATTGCTGAACACTAATTTTTCTCCACAGGCTCATCTGTCCCAAGTCAGAGCAGGCTATTTAAAACTTCAATCACTTGTGACAAGAATGGTCGTTCCTGTACCACTGTGATAGAAACATCTGGATTTTATTCCAGAAACGGTCTATGGTTCCAGCTGCTACAACACTTTTTCTTGCTGGAGGCTAGTCTGTGAGGATTAAATTTTGTTCGCCTGCAAAATTCCATTCATCTGACCTTTTCATGGAAATGCACATGCTGCATCCTTCAAACTGAGAGGAACTGGCACTAAAATGAATCACAGAGAGGAGCGAGTACATCACTGTCACGTTAGCAGACACTGGGAGACCTGTTGACCTGTTGAGAGCTATTCTCTTTCAAAGCAAAACTAAATACAAAATGTGGGTAAAATCAAAGCCAAACACGAAGGGTTACACTCTTAGGAGAAATTAAGCATATATAAGTACATGGCCTGAAATAGTTTCTTGGTTTTTTTCCAGAAAAAGCCAAGTATGTAATAGAATCACAGCCTGGTTTGGGTTGAAGGGACCTTAAAGCTCATCCAGTTCCAACCCCTGCCATGGGCAGGGACACCTTCCACTGG
>NW_009937819.1:54901-55426 GCF_000696875.1 Nestor notabilis
ACCGCCGGGGATGGGGCAGCCACAGCTTCTCTGGGCACCCTGTGCCAGCGCCTCAGCACCCTCACAGGGAAGAACTTCCTGATACCTAATTTAGATCATACTTGTACATACATCAACTTAATACAGAAGGTACATGCAATACACTAATCGCACACATAGATGAAATAGATGCCAAACAAGCGACGTAAAGTACACGCTTCACATTCCATGTAGGCAGAACATTTCATAGTTTGGGTTGGAAGGGACCTTAAAGCTCATCCAGTTCCAACCCCCTGCCACGGGCAGGGACACCTTCCACTAGAGCAGGTTGCTCCAAGCCCCTGTGTCCAACCTGGCCTTGGACACTGCCAGGGCATCTCCAGGCGCACCCGAGGTGCACAGAAAGACGCGGACACCGTCTGTGGCGTTTTCAGCGTGCGGAAAAAAACCACCCCGATATAGAAGGCGTTTTGTACTGTTTTTGACACAATTCCGGCCGAACCCACAGCACTCGCGTCCCCCTACCCCAGCGGGAGGGAAGCGAGC
>NW_009937820.1:0-51957 GCF_000696875.1 Nestor notabilis
CCTTTTTCTTCCCTCTCCACACACACACACCCTTTGGTTTGAGGTTGTTTGGTTTTGGGTCATTTTGTGGTGGATTTTATTAATCTGGCTTTTCTAGCAATGGTTTCCAGACTTCTGCAGAAGCAAGTTCCTGGAGCCCACAGGTATTCTTGTGAGCTGGTAAAATACACTGCCACAGGTTCCGTAGACTACCTGTAGGTCACTTACAGGCATGGTTTGGGGAGTCTGTTGCAGGGACGTGTGAAGTAACTGGTTCTCATTGAATTTCCTAGTTAAAGGCAGGTATTTATTCTTCACCTTCTTCATGTTATTCTAAGTTTCCTGTTTGTTTTCAAGAAGTAATATTATTGCTTTGAGGCTTTCTGAATGAGCCTCATCAGTGTCCTCTCTGCACCACCACAGTTCAGTAGCTTGTTCAGAAAGCACTGCATTTACTACTTCAGGAATTTTTCAAGTACATATTTTTATATGCTGCCCAATAGTTAAAATAGCAAAGGTCAATTTGGTGGAAAAAGAGGTTATATTTAATTTAGTGTTTGAAATTACTGAATGTTTTTTCATTATAATTTCTAGCAATGTTGGAGTTTAATTTTTTTTTCTCACTGTGGTGTTACCCATGTGAGACTGACGTTCTGAAGTGTGCACTGAAGTAGTAAACTTCTAGAGGTTTATTTGCTGTATTTAAAATACTAATGTACTTACAATTATCTAGGTGTAAAACTCTTTTTAAGAAATTGTAAACTTTTAGAGGCTTGGTTGAGTATTTGAGATACCGATGCTTTGAAAAATACCTAATTTTTTAACTCTTTGAGATGTGATAGTATGTATCACAGTTGAAGAGGAGTTAGGCAGTGAGAGCTGCAGAGCAGTGGCTCAGTGGAGCTGCCTGTGGATCCTTACAGGTTCCTCCACTCTGAAGTGGTTCAGTGGGTTCTGGCACTGAGGTGCAAAACTGGACCTAGACTGCATGTTAGGTGTGCAATTGATATCCTTTGGTGCCAGTGTAATTCAGCTGCTCCAAGGCTGACTTTGCACAGTTTTCAGTGAGATTCACATTGCCAGACTTTATTCTTATCTCTTACCATGTTATACTTTTGCTCAGTGAGTCCCTTTTCTTAGTGTTTATTGCAGTTTCACTTATACACCATAAGTCACCTCCTGCTCAATTTGTCGTATCTGTACATACTGTTCTATTTACATTTAAACAAAAAGTATTAAAATGCCCTTTAATAACTCTTATAAAGGCATTGCTTTTGGAACATCCATTTAGTCCAGCAGCAGAGGAGAAAGTTGTGTGTTTTCAGCTTTCCTCCCCTAAAGGTAGAGTCCTGGATATGAAGTTTGGTTCATCAAAGTCTTCAAGCTGCAGGCAGCAGTGAATGGCTGACTTCTCTTCAGCCTGCTAATGCCTGCTAATCTTCAGTGCAACTCCCTCGCTGTTTCTGGGATTGCTGTGGCAGCTCTGCACAGAGGTCTGTGCAAACCGTCTATAGTGACATGTAAAAAGTCCTCAGGACTAGTGATTTCCATTGTGAGGCAGTTGTACATGATAATTGTAAGCAGGTTTTTGGTATCACTATTGCTCCTCCATTGTGGTCTCTTTAACCTCAACAGGAAAGAGAAATGTTTCATAACCTACTAGAGAGACTGCTTCAGTTTCTCCGCTGTGGCTGCCAGATCTGAAAGCTAATGACAAGCACAATGTTTTAGAATTTGAATACTTGGTGTGATATGAGTCATGGCTGAACCTATGAAGTCAGTAGCTGCTGTCATCATTCTTAAAGTAGTAGCAGTGTGCTGGAATTTAACTGCTGTGATAGTGGAGTCATTCTGTTGCTTTTGTCCACATGTGACTGCAAGCACATGTTTACTGCTGAGCAGCGTAGCCTACATCTTGGGGAGAAATGAAATTCGGCAGTACTCCTTTCTTGTAACAGGACTTAGGTTGTGCCAAAAGCCACATGATCTTGACAAAAATCTATTCTGCTTTCTCATTAACAGGAAAAATAAAAATAGCAAACTTTTTGAGATTCCTTCCCTGTAGATTTAACTTCCTGTGAACAGTAGAACAGTAAAGCAGTAGGTCTTTCAGTGACATTGAGTTCATCTTATTAAACTAACTGAATCCATCTGAACAGTCTCTTTTAATTATTGGTGCTGGTTTTGCTCAGATTACTTAACAGTGTGAGTATTTGAGTATAATGTCGAGGTCATAGTCCGTAACAAGGAAATTTTTATTTTAGTATTTTCTGTAAGGTCATGGCAAGATTGTAGTTCCAGAGAATTTTGTCGTCTTTTTTTATTTTCTCCCTTCACATCAATTGCAATAAGCATTTTGCTTTCAGGCTTTCATCTCAACACTTCAGTAACAGACTTGGTTGATGAGCAATGTGAAGTGTGCACTAGCAGAGTCATTTATACGTGAGCCAGTGCTTTGCCTGTGTAAAGTGACTGACACTTCTTACTAACTTTCCCAAATGTATTGCCGTGCTCCAGTTTCTTTCCAGTTACACATGCCAGTTTTTAGACTTCATTTCATCTCAGCATTCATGATCTTTCAGTAAATAAGTGAACATTCTTGCTTTGCTCAAACCGTTAATATCTTAAAAGCCTCTTCTTGGAAGGCTTAACCTTCAAATGGCAGAGACCCCCTTTAAACACTTCAAGCTGTATTGCTTGTTTTTTAATGCAGTGGAATGGGTTACATACAAAACTATATATAACCTTAAATCTTAAATGTTTTGGAGGAAATAGTCATCAGTTTATGTTGCCTTGCATTCCTTTTTGTAATGGAAGAGTGTCTACAAAGTTGTATGGGTTGCATTTTGGGGAGTAGAAAACAACTTCAGTGCTCTTTACCAAACACTGACAGTGTCTAAAATACTGCAATTGAAAGCTATTTTTTAGTTAATAATTTGCAGTATTATATTTAAAGAGTTAAAACATTCCTTATTCATAAGGTCACTTCATGCTTTGTTGTAATACTTTCTTATTTTACGTGGTTTATTTTACCTTTTGATTGATTAATACACTGCATCTTTAATTTATACCAGGGATACAATTAAAACTGGGTATTCTGGCCTAGGAACTGACAGCTAACCTGACTGAGGTGGTGTTGACACATGATGGTTTAAGCTGCATTAAAGACAGCACTGTATGAAGTGCTATGCTTGGTAGGAAGTTTACCTGGCCAGTGTGGACAGGTTTTTTTTTTGGGTTGTTGTTGTTTTTTTTTTTTTTTTTAAATCTTAATCCTGTATTGTATAATTTGAATAAGTCTTTGGCGTCATTCTGCTTGAGTCAAATGAAAACAGGTTTCTTAATTAAATCTTGGTAGGATTGGGCAGTTCTTTGTATGAGCTCTGAAGGACGAGAGAAGAAAACATAAATTACTTGTTTTCAGTGCTAAAGTTGAAAATAAACTTTGATGTCCTGCTTGCAACAAGAACTGTGTTTTGCTCGTGCAAAGTATTTACTGTAATAGTTGAATTCTATTAGAAGTTAAAAATGTCTCTTATTCACAGAAGCCACCATACTCATTAATGTTATCTGAGTTCCATATCTGAAAGCTGTGTTACAAAATGTGTCAGTACACGTCAGAAAAAGCAGCAGTGGCATACATCATGATTAAGTTTATCTTATCACTAAATAGTATCTCTCAGAAGCTACGTCTGTTTGTCATTTGATTGCTTTTGCTGTGATCTCTTTGGCATTTTCTCCCTTCTCTCTGCTAACACCATTCATACTTTTGGGGAATGTAGAGCAGTATCTCACAGAAAGCTCTTGATTGTCTTAATGAAGGACAGTGCTTTACCCATAAAATGTGGTACCACCACTGAAATCCTCAGTTAAAAAGAGTATTTTGGATGAGCTCTTAGTGAAGAACTGACTATTCCTCAGGTGTTTGCTTCATTTTGTTTCTAGATACTAAGTTGCCTTGATGGTAACTTTAAAAATAGAATTAATTAAAAGAAAAAATAATACTAGTATTAATTTTGTGTAAGCAATTGCTGGGTTGCTGTAGGCATGCTGTACGCTCCCAGACAGGAGTGACCCAGGGGACAACTTCCTTGTTAGACTCTCACTGTGCTGTTCAAAGATTAAAAGGGAAAAGACAAGCTGTGGAAATCCACAGAGATCTTTCCTTCATACTCGTCTTTTTGTCACTTTTCCTGTTCTGTAGTTGCCGCAGTTCAAACCTGTTCCTCCCCCCACCCTTGATTTTGTTGTAATTCAGTTCTGTTTGGTTTAAGTTTGTTAAAGTTGCTGTTCTACCAGTGCTGTGACAGCTGCTGGTGGGGGCTTTTGCAGCTGCATCTCTCAGGAGCCATCTTCTGCAAACCTTTTTATTAGAAATAGAAAATCAAAACTTTAAATCATTCTTCATTTTACTTTTGTACTCGTAATAAGAAGGGTGCACACTTTGTTGTGGGTGCCACATACTGCGTTTTGGCATACGTGTTTCACTGGTGCCTCAGTGAGACCTGCTGCATCCTGGGAAGCTTTTGTAAAGCCGTGTTTGAGTGTTAAGTGTGTGATCTCTTGTAGCTCTAATCCAGAAGTAAATCTCTAACCTGATCTGTTTCTGTTCACGCTCAGGGCAGTGGTTATTAGTTCTGTGGATTTACTAGAAGAGTAAATTATCAGAATAGGAGTGCTGGTTGTGAAAATATCTTTTTCTTGTGTGCTCTGAATTGGAGTGAGGCTGTAGGAGCGTGTTGCACGCAGCTCAGCATGGCTGTGAGGAGAGGGCGGTCTGTGAAGCAAATGCTTGATCCTGCTTCGCTTCTTGTGTGGCTTACAATGGCTTTGGCCTTAGTTCCCTGGCTTTGGAAAGGGATCAGTGCCCATTACCGATGGTCCGCAGGCAGTTGCATGGACACGGGCTGGGGCGGGGGGAGCTCTGTCCAGGGTGCTGACGGGCAGGGGCAGCACCGTGGCCGGGCTCCCGGTGGCAGAGCTTGTGGTGTTTCCTCGGGAACAGTTAACTTCCTGAAGGAGAAGGTTACCCGCGGCCCTGGTGACCCACACAGCCAGTAACTCGTGTGTAGCTTTTGTGTATAAAACTGCTCTTAGTTGCAGACACCAGTGATTGGGTGTGGGGTGGGGTTGGTGTGGTGTAGTGGAATATACAAGTTAATAGCAGGACTGGTATAGTTAAGAGAAACTTCTCAGACCCTTTAGAAGAGTGTCTTTTAAGGCATGCTTGGGGTGGTTGCAAAAGATTATAGGTTTTACAGCCTGATGATGAAAAACAGTTTATTCAAGAATATATCCGCTTCCCTGCAGTTATGCTGAAACGATCCATCAGCTTTTGATGCACAGCAATAGGAGGTGGTGTTCTTCAGTTGGATAAAGCAGGAAGATGCTTGTTCAGTCAAAGCAATGTATCTTTTAAAATCATGGTGGCATAGTTCGTGGAGTTGTTTCATATCTCTTTAGTGGTGTTTACATGTGTTTTAAGCAGTTACTGGAACAAAACTTCATAGCAGTGATGGCTAGAAACTGGAAAATGTTACCTCTGAAATGTTCCTCATAGTAGAGGATTTCCTTTCCAATTTTGCCCAAGTAAAATTTAAATCTTATTGTTACATTTGATTAAATGTTTAGATTGCTTGTTTGTTTTTAAAGTAACACCACAGAAATGTTAAAATAAATTGTCAATTTAGAAAGTCTCCTATTAGAAATTTGTACCTGTAAAAAATGTGGAACCCCAGAAAAGGTAATTTAAAAGGTTGTTTTTATTTAATGAGACTTGATGATAAGATGCTGACTGTAAGACAATTTGGAAACTTCAGAATATATTTATGTTCTTTGTATTTGTATTCCACATTAATGTGGACTTTTTGCTTCATCCATAAGTACTCATCTGTTTGAGGAATTTTACTGTTAGACGCATATCGGTACCATTGTTTTGTGTATGCTGTTTTGCACTAAATATGCCATTTGCGTGTCTGATAAGCACTACCTGAGACAGAAATGTTAATGTAGCTGATTGTTACTTTTTTTTTTTTTTTTTTTTTTACTTAATTAGCTGGAGATACAGATGATCCTCCAAGAATTACTCAAAATCCTGTCATTAATGGGAATGTAGCAATGGCTGATGGACATAACAACACTGAAGAAGACATGGAAGATGGTAAGTAAATATGTGATAAAAACTTGTGGTTTGGTGGCTTATTTCTATGATTTTTGAGGATAAAATGGTCCCAGTCTTATATGTGTCCTCTGAACTGCAGCTCATAAAAAAAAATGAAACCCTCTGTAGTTATGACTGCTGGTTTTCTGTGTAGGCATCCTTTTAGCATAGCTATACAATAGGAGCAGGCATCGGAGGGCTTGGGATTTTTTTACTTCTTACTCCTTCTAGGCAATTTTAAAATTGCTGAAAGTGATACTGTCCATTGTTACATTTTGTGATAAATGTCCCTTTAAACAGCCTGCAGCTGGTGCTTGGCTAAATGCAATTGCATCAGTTATGCAGTTCCTTCAGGACATTTAGAATCCTTATCTGTCCCACTCTCTTGTCAGGTGGCATCTGTGATCAGTGTTTGTCTTGGTATGGTAAGTCAGTGGTAACTGTTCTGTTGAGGAACATTTCCCCCTCGACTCTGATGCCCTTTTATTTGCAAATGCAAAGGAAGAAGTATGTACTAATATCCAGTTAATAAATGAGGATGTGTTTTTGAAACCTTTTTGTTGGTCTATTTAATGAAAATAAGGGTGCACAGGGTTTTTCTGTTGCAGAAGATTGTGTCTTGGCTTATTTAAAGAAAGATGATGAGTTTGTAATTAAGTCTGTTGTTTAGCGAGGAAAATGTACAATGATATTTCTTTTTATAGGAGAGCATATAGGGGGGCTACTTATTTTGAAAGATTACATGAAATTTGAGTTGGAGAAAGGAGACAAAGTATGAGTTGGATTTCTTCCACTTTGATTCCTTATTTCTGCTGTCTTGTGAGAGGATAATACATTCAGGACTAGGCTTAAACGTTTATTTATATTTGTGCAAAATGTTGATCAGTTTTGGTTATGAAAAGTCAGAGTTCGTGGTTGAAGGTCAAAAATGTGCTTACTTGCGTGTATTCAAGGAACATGTAATAGAATACTGATAGAAAAATAGTAATGTTCCATGAAAAGAATATGGTTTAAATTCAGGACAAAAGCATCTCATGATTGAATTTCCTCTGTATCATTGGCAAAGATAAGGTTTCCTATGATCAGATTCTCACAATAAAGTAAAAATGAGGTCTGCTGAGTCTATGAAATTTTTTCACGTCTGATTGCCTGATCTCATTCAGAGGGCTTTGATTTCTTGCTCAGAGTAACTAGCTGAGGCTGAAATAGGGAATTCTGTTTTTATCAAAATCAAATCACCTGTTACAAAAGAAGTTGAATGTCTGTCAGGCCATGGCATTTGAAGAGAAGATCACATGGACGGACACTGATTGGCAAGGACACTTCTGTTGAACCTCCATTCTCAGTAATGATGTTTATAGGTAGAAAGTCTGATAGTGTTTGCTGTTAATACAGCTAGTAGATAACATATTGGTCAACTGGCATAAAATTTTGTCCGGAAGTTGGTCTGTATATACTTGCATAAATGAAGCAAAAGGGACTTAAGCTACAGAAACAGCTGATAAAACCCAGGCCATGTCCAGGGTGGCATGTAATCACATGTACACCTCTTCATTCAGAGTAATAGTGACTTTTTAACCAAAGAGCTACTATCAGCCAGTTTTCTGTCATGTATCAAATACTCGACTCCTCTTGGAGAACTGGATATGAAGGAGTCACAGTAGGGAGAAGGGACTACCTGAAGGTATCCAGCAGAGGGCTTGTGGAAGATTCTGTGTTTATGGTGGTACTCGTATATTTGCGGAGTTTCTGTAGGGTCAGGAGCTCTGATGCACTCTGCTGTGGGATATCTTTTGGGGTTGAAATGTGTTTATTAAGCAATACTAGAAGTTACTCATTATCATATTTGCATAAGGAGTGTCTGGCTACATCTTGGTGCAGTTGAAGTTTGCATTGACACATGGAAACTAGTGTTACTGCAAAATGTTGTAAATGCAAAAACATTCCTGAAGACTTGCATCATGTAACTGGATGATGCCTCTTTTCCAAGTCTTATAAATCAGATTAGTTGCCTGCTGTTGCATTATTTACACGAGTGCAATTGCTCTCTTGCTGTTTGTTCTCTTACTATCCTGGTTGGCAGCACAGTCTACAGAAGTAATGGACAGGTTGGAGATTCTCAAGATAGGAAAAAATGGAGAGAGACATTTGATAAACATGTTGTGTTTTCCATTGCTGTTATTCATAGCAAGTAGGATCAATCTGAGCTGATAAAGAATGCATGAAGAGAACTTAGGTACCTCTTCAGTGAAAGTCTTAATGAGTTTAATGGGTGAAAAGTAAAGAGTAAGATAAAAGGTTGACGCTTCCACCTGGATCATAGAAACCAGCTTTCTGGTGAATTTCTGAGTTCAGGAGACTTTTGAGGTTTTGTACTTTCTGCTTAGCGCAAAAAGAAATGACTGATAAGATGGGAGGGTGGGGGGGAATAGCAGCTCTCGCCCCCTTTGCTAGGCACTAATCACAGGCATTGTGAAGAACGCATAACGGGAGCAGCAGTGGACCACCCAACAGGACCTTCAGATAAGGCTGTGTTCTCTCAAGGGGTTTGGCTAGAACCTGTTGTTGCTATGTATGATGTCTTGCCAATTAAAAAGAACCAACTGAAGGAATGTGTTATGCTTTGTACAGAGAATGACTTAATGATCCAGGCTTTGTGATCTGGAATAGCAGCTTCTGCAAGTGAAGTAAAAAATAACAAAAACTTAGACTTGCTGTTGGAGCAAGTCCAGAGGAGGGCCATGAGGATCATAAGAGGGCTGGAGCACCTCCCATATGAAGACAGGCTGAGAAAGTTGGGGCTGTTCAGCCTGGAGAAGAGAGGGCTGTGTGGAGATCTTATAGCAGCCTTACAGCATCTGAAGGGGGCCTGTAAGGATGTTGGGGAGGGACTCTTCATTAGGGACTGTAGTGGTAGGATGAGGGGTAATGGATTCAAACGTAAACACGTGAAGTTCAGGTTAGATATAAGGAAGAAGTGAGAGTGGGTGCTGAGGCACTGGAATGGGTTGCCCAAGGAAGTTGTGAATGCTCTATCCCTGGTGGTGTTCAAGGCCAGGTTGGACAGAGCCTTGGGTGACATGGTTTAGTGCAATGTGTCCCTGCCCATGGCAGGGGAGGGGAACTAGAGGATCTTAAGGTCCTTTCCAACCCTAACTATTCTATGAAAAACAAGGTTCTGATAAAATTTTGCTTGCAAGTGCATCAGTATTCAAAACAGCACATAGAATAAATTATCTTTAGAAGTTAAAGTTCAAACAGAAGGTCCCTAGCTAAACATAAACTCACAGATTTGCAATTACCTACTGAAGTCTCATTTCTGTGAAGAACTGCAGGGGCGAGGAGGTTTTCAGAAGCATGAGTCTTAGCCATTTGCTAGTATTGCATGCTGTATGTGGATCATTATTAAAATATTCATAGAATATTCACCCAGTTTCTCCATTAATAATTCAGGTTCAGAATATATTTTAATAACCTCAATGTACTTTAAAGGTAGCAACATTTACTAAAATAATAAAGAAATCTGCTTAAATAGTGTACTTCAGTCTTAAAATGGATCACATTCTGTAGTTGGATCTCTGATTTGAAGGAACCGTGTCACATCAAGGTGCTAAACATGACATTCACCTCATCAGTGGAAAAAATCCTTCCCATGTAGCAGATATAATCCATTCCATGTAACTTCACCACCAAGCATGGTCAGTTGGGTCTGTTCTTTTTACCTTGTGTTCAGGACCATGTGTCGTATGTTTGTAGTTCGGGGATTTATAGAAGCTTTACTTGCCAATCTCTACTAAATCATCCTGCTGCCAGTTGCAGTCTTTTATAGAAACTGGTGGACACATCTGTGAAAATAGTGAAAAAGGTTTTATTTATGTGCTCAGTATACTCATCAAATGTTTTAATCGATTACGCTTGCTGAAATACGGGCTTTCTGGAAGGAAAGGGAGGTTGTTATTTTGGGGGGTTGTGTTTTGCATTTTTAAAGAAACTTCTATTTTCGGGTTGACTTACATTGTGAGGCTGCATTTCTGTGGAGTAGTTACTAGCGACTGCTCAAATATTTACAGAGAAGAGTACCCTTTCCTGGTGAGCTCTCATACATAGGCTTTCCTGAAAAGAAATCAAGAAACAAGGCAAACTTTCTCTGAAGCCTCTGCAGATGCTGCGTGGGCTGCCGTTTTTAGCTGACACCATGGCAGCGCTGCTGCATCCTTGTACTGAAGTGCTCTGAAAGCTGCATCAAAGGAGGCAGAAAGCAAACTTGGTTGGCTCATTTTTCGGAAGCTTAGACTGTGCCCAGAAGTACTGATCTTGATCATGAGCAGGGAGGCGTTCTCGAGCTGGTTTGAGATACGAGCAATGCAGGATTGATCTCTAACCGTTGCCAATCAAGTGTGAGTGTACAGCTCTTTTGGATGTAGCTTGTCTGGCTCTTGGATATAGGATACCAGCTCTCTACTCTGTCAACAGGCAATGAGTAGGTAAAATGGACAGGGAGCAGTTTTTAAGTAGGTGATAGACTACTGGTTAGCTATGCTTACATGCAGGGAAAAAGAGGAGAAAATAATCCTTTGAACTCTTCTGAGGAAGCTGGTAGCGCACAGTAATGTGAAGGTTGTTGCAGGTGTAGAGAGCAGAAGAAGCTGGTTTCTGCTGTAGTACTATTACTTTCAAGAGATAATTGGGAATGCTTAGTGCTGTCAGGCCATACACAAATAAGATCAACTGTGTTGCCAAGATCAAGATAAGAAGTAGGACAACAGCTTGAAAAGAAAACCGATTTGCCAGGAAGAAGAATCTGTCAAAGCTCCCCAGCAGTTGTGGGCAAAACTTGTTAATTTTCTGTATTGAAGTGTATAGTCGTTACACTGTTGCATGTGGTAATCAAGAGAGCTTAATTTTTTTAAGGGCTTACCTGTTTTTTTAATTAGAATCAACACTGTCTGGTGCCATGCAAAGCTTCGAGTGAGGGGCTGCTTTGAGTGTAGGGGAAAAATACGTGTTTGGATTCAGCATGCCTGTGTCACATCGTTTCGTGATCTGATTTCTGGCTTGGTCTCGTTGTACATCAGTGCTTTTGATTGCAGATGTCACTGTGACATATCTGCCTGAGTTCTGCATCACCCGTGGGTGGTGCAAGAACAGCGGTCTGACCATGGGTGCTTGTCTGCTGCCCTGTATGGTACTCGAACCTCCTTACACACAATCTCTCAGTGTTACATGGGTGTGCAGTTGGAACCATGGAAAAGAGGGGAAATGTCTTGTGTGTACTCTATCCTTGCCCTGAAAAATTCTTGGGATAAGTTGCAGGTTTTTCCTCCCTTTATGTAGAGAGGCATGTCACAATAAAGAGAACCCAGCTTTGTGCCTTCCTGAAACTGTCGCAGTCTCCAGCACCCTGTTATAGCTACGTACAACAGAAGCAGAACAGATTGTGGTATATGAAGAACTGGGGATGTGGGAAGAAGGCAAAATTAGTTTAATTGTGTGTGTCAAATTAAGCCATTTTTTAAAAAAGTGTCTCATTTAACTTTGGTTTAGACCACTAAAAATCTTTAAAGTGTTCACATACCGCAGAGAGGACCCTGAAGTGGTCTTGAGCTATTCTTCAGCAAACTGGTATAAGATTTAAAAAGAAACCACCCCCCCCCCCCCAAAAAAAAAAAACAAAACCAAAAACATTGGGGTTCATCTACTTGAAAAGATACTGTTGCAAGAAATAACTAAATGGTGCCTTGGTATCAATAGGGCAGTTGAACAGATTGCAAAAATCCTTTGCACATCTTGGTTCATGCAAAGAGCTAACTTAAATTGGGCTGGGAAGATACAACAAGAAGAGTTAGTGTAGGCTGTGATTTGGGTTGTAAAGCATTTGTTTGGCTGTACCCACTGCTTTAGAAGAAACTTGAGTGATAGTAAGTTCTAGTGCTAAAGAATTACTTAAGAAAATAGCATACAAAAGGAATGCTTTTCCAGTGCTCTGTTTTCCTGAAGGATGTTGCAGTGTTTCTCAAAATTAAAAGATCGAAACTTCAGTTGCTCAGTGCCTTTCAGGGTTTGGGGTTTTGTTTGGTTGCTTCCAATATCCCACTACATAAAACATGTTCACGTTGCATGATTTTTGAAAATGACATTTTGGAGTGAAGAACATCTGGGTTTTGGTGTTGGGTTTTTTGGGTTTGGGGTTTTTTTTCCAAATAATTGTGTGTGTGTTTGTTCCAGACACAAGTTGGCGATCAGAAGCAACATTTCAGTTTACAGTGGAACGCTTCAACAGATTGAGTGAGTCAGTTCTCAGTCCTCCCTGCTTTGTACGGAATTTGCCATGGAAGATCATGGTTATGCCACGACTCTACCCGGACAGACCACACCAAAAAAGCGTAGGCTTCTTCCTTCAGTGCAATGCTGAATCTGATTCCACGTAAGACCCTTTTAATTACTGTATGAGTCCTCATTTGCTACTAGTTAATCTGTATGGCAAGAAATACAAACATCTAAAAAGAATATTTTACCTGTCTGCAAGAGGAGAGAATTCTCACTAGGGTTTGATTCTCCCTTTTCCCCCCACCTTTCTAAATCCCAAAGCATAAGAGTAATGCTCTGTTTAGGAGCTAGAAGTAGCTTGTACAGCCACAAGTTTGTGGTAGAATTTAGATATATTTGTTTGATTGCTGGGGGCATGGGGATGTCTTTGACAGACAGTTTTCTTGGCACGGGAAAAGTTCTGCGTTTGTTTCAAATGGAAGTGGTCCTGGAGCTTCTCTAACCCCGCAGAACTAAAATCCTGCCCTGTAAAGCGTATGAGCAGGTAACAGCTTACAACTGAAGCAGAGCAGTGTATGAGGTAGTCATCTCTTGTTTAAGGTGTTCATTGCTCATCAAGGGAGATATGAATATGTACGTGTTAGAATTGTAAATAGAATGGTTTGGGTTGGAAGAGACCGTAAAGGTTATCCATGTAGGATTGGCAGTTCCAACCCCCTGCCATGGGCAGGGACACCTTCCACTAGACAGGTTGCTCCAAGCCCCTGTGTCCAACCTGGCCTTGAACACTGCCAGGGATGGGGCAGCCACAGCTTCTCTGGGCACCCTGTGCTTCAGCACCCTCACAGGGAAGAGCTTCTGCCTAAGAGCTTATCTCAGTCTCCCATCTGTCAGTTTAAAGTTATTCCCTCATCTCCTATCACTACAGGCACTAGTCAGAAGCCCCTCTCCAGCTTTCTTGTCAGCCCTTTTAGGCACTGGAAGCTGGTCTAAGGTCTCCCTGGAGCCTTCTCTTCTCTAGGCTGAACAAGCCCAGCTCTCTCAGCCTGTCTTCAGAGCAGAGGTGCTCCAGCCCTCAGAGTATCTTCGTGTTCTTGGAGTCCTGCATGCTATCTGTGTAAATAATAAAGACATTTGAAAAGATAAAGGCATTACTGCAGCTTATCCAGCTAGAGTGCAAAACCCTCATAGGTATCCTTTCCCATAGGGTAAATCCATTCTATCACCAAATTTCACGTAATTTGTAGCTCACACTGAATAGTAAGTTGCTGTTTTCCATCACTTTTGTAATCTAAAAGGTGAATGCTTCATGCAGAAGGTAAGGAAGAAAATTGTAAGAGTCACAGCTAGTGAACCACTAGTCACAGAAGTGGTTCACATGCAGGTAGTCACAGAACAAGGCTAATGTGATCTTCAGATGTATCAACCAAAGTGCAGCTGGAGGAGCTAAGCAAGCAGTAGTGCCCCTGCATCAGGCAGTGACAAGACCATGTGTGATCTGATACTCGGTCTGATTGTCTTGCTCAAGAGGGATAAATTTGAACAAGAATTGTCATAAAGGAGTGCTTCTGAGAAAATCAATTGGGAGTTTATCTTGGAGGGAGAGTAGAATTGCTTCCTCCTTTCCTTAGGGAAAGTCAGTTAACCACACTCTGTAGGCAGACGCCAAGACTACTTGGTGACTATTACTGAGAAGGCCTATCCATCTGTATTGAAGTAGATCAGAATTAGCTCACCTCAGAGAGCTCTTAGGTTAAATCACTGTTACCTGCAGTTGCCTGACAGTACTTTCTTAACATTGTTGCCCTCAGAAAATCTCCATTCTGGCTTCACATTCATGGTGTGTCTTTAGAAAGCCCCAGGGATTCATGTCCTCCATAACAATTAACTAAATCTTAGCTTCTAGTAAGGGGGAAAAAAATAAATCTTACGTGAAAGTAATGTACTATAAATCCCTAAAAAAAAAAAAAAAAAAAAATAAATCCAATGACTGTAAAAAGCTTGGTTCTGAGTTTCATATGTTTCTTCTGTATTTATAGGTCATGGTCTTGTCATGCACAAGCAGTTCTCAAGATAATAAACTACAAGGATGATGAAAAATCATTCAGTCGTCGTATTAGTCACTTGTTTTTTCATAAGGAAAATGACTGGGGCTTCTCCAACTTCATGGCCTGGAGTGTAAGTAATTGGACATATATTAATCTATTGCTAGATAGGAACAGTTTTGAACTCGCACCTGTGGGTACTGAGATACCTATAGAAAAGGATTTTCCAAAAGCTGTTGTTTTTTCTGTCATTGCTGTGGATTCTTTTTCAGTTGCTCACAAGTTCCTGTACTTAATTGTTGTAGATGGCTTTTACTTATATTGTGATTTAAATACTCCTTCATTACTATTTTCTGCATACCTCAATACTTGTTTTTTATTTTCACTGTGATAGTCGATGTCATTCTGAAGTAACATAGATTTTCTTGCATTTCCATGTATTTTTTTGTGTATGTGTACAGATATTTAATGCCCTAGTAATAAATACTACTAAGGCTTATCTTGAATTGAGAAAGCTTATTAAGCATTTTCATCAGTCTGAAATACTGGTGAGAAGCAGCAGAGCCTTTGATTACTGACTCTTCCTGTCCATGGAAAATTGAAATAGTACTGCAGAATATTAAAAGCCAGGAACAAGTTTCTTGAAATGAGACATGGAAAAAAGAATTAAAGTATATTGGGCTGAAAACCAGTTTTGTTGTTGTCCTTCAGTTTTTCTTCTTCATTTTATTATTACTGGTAGCTCAGACCTGGACATTAGAAAGTGATGTCTAACTGGATGCTTCACTACCATCAAGTTGCAAGTTCCAGTTTTCATGTTCGTGTGTCATTCCTGTTTTACAGGAAGTCACTGATCCTGAAAAAGGCTTTATAGAAGAGGACAAAGTTACTTTTGAAGTCTATGTTCAAGCAGATGCTCCACATGGAGTGGCGTAAGTATCTTTGTTAAAAAATAAAAATTCTTAAATATTTTTATGTAGCTCAAGATTGTTCAAGTATTTTGTGTTATGAACATTTGTAGCTCTCATTAGACATTCTCACTTTATCTCCTTTAATTGATGAGTTCTCACATGGCAGTATTTTTCATTAGTCACACAGATTTTTGCATAGGTTAAGCTTCAACTTGCATTAGTCAGCATACTGTTGTGGAACTTCTCTATGAATTGATTTGTAATATAACACCTGCAAATCTAGCCTCAACATTTATGATCTTAGAGCTGGTCGGGGTTTCAGACACGGGTGGCTCTACTGTCCAACTTGTCGTGCTTTACAGTTGCTTTAAAACTGCCTCGTCTGAGTCGTTCTACTTAATGTCACTTGTAAACAGTAGCTGTACTGAAATGCAGACTTGCCATTGGAAGTACAGCTCTGGGTTCCAGTGCACTTTCACAATACTTTTTTTCTACCATATAGAATATCTTTAAAAAGAAAACCTAACAAAATTGCAAAGCATTTGGTCGCAGACTGTTGCTACTGGCAGGCAGGAGTGAAGTGTAGTTAATTGGAACCTGAAGTAGTAGTGAAGAGTAGCTGATACCTACCAGCAGTACTACCTTAGAACAAGTACTCTTTGTTATAGTTAATAAAGAACTATCTTGTTTTAACAACTAACTATTTTCTAGGTGGGATTCAAAGAAGCACACAGGATATGTTGGCTTAAAGAACCAGGGAGCAACTTGTTACATGAACAGTTTGTTACAGACTTTATTTTTCACAAATCAGCTACGAAAGGTAATTAATATGTGGTTGCTAATTGAAATAAGCAATATGTTATGTTTATAAATGCTTCAAAACAGAACTGTATGTTCCTTTTGCCTCCTTCATCCTTTTGGAGAAGTTGTGACTTAAATGGTGATGCATGTTTTACTTAAGGCTGAGTGCAGCAAGCTCCTTTTTTTCCTTTTACAGTATGTTGAATGTAAACTTTTGGGGTTTGTGAAAGCAAACAGAGTACCTGGTGAAGACCTGACTTTAAGGACCGTTTCTTAAACTGTATAATGAGTTAATGTTGCTATGAATTGCCGGGGGGTGGGGAAGGATGAGTACGTTCTGCAGATCAGAGATGGAAGCGATTTTTCTTTCTTGAAATAGTTAAAATAGTCAATTACAACTTCACAGCACTTGAACAGTGTATAGAAAAGATAAACATGTACAACCTTTGTAGTTGTTTTTCTGCACTTTAATTTGTATTATGCAGTTGAATTTCCTGTTGGTATGGTTAGCATCTCTAGTTATGAAAAGCCTTATAATTTTAGTAAACATAATTTTGTATGTGCTTCATTCATGTGTATTTTATCTACTGTTATATCTTTGCTGGAAAAACTTCTTTAAATATCAGTTTAATGAGTATCTCATTCAAACCCAGGATGAAATAGTCTAGCTAATGTATTGTTTTAGAATAGTGCAGTAGATTTAATAGGATAAAAACATAAACAGTGACTTGATACTGGAGGTGACTATCTCAAGGAGGGGACATACTTGGGAAAAAATGTAACTCTGCACCATTTAGTTCATATTGGAGTGTCCTATTGATTCTGATTCACAGGATCACCTTCTGCACATTCCTTCTGCACATTCCACTCTCTCAGTGAAAATGAGCTGTTCTGACTTACACTTTCTTCTGTGTATACTAATTATTACATTCCCATTTCACTTTCTTTTCTCCAAAATTTCCCTTTTTAATGTATCTACTTTCCACTGTCTTAGATTTTGAATCATCTTATTATTTATGTCACTGTGGCCTGAAAGTGTCCCAGTTGGGATTTCTTTTTTCTCTTTTGCAATGTGCTGCTTACTCTGAAGCCTTGCAAAAAATAGCACATCAAGCTCCAGTAGACTGTAACTGAGATCTTAACCAATGCTATGCACAAGGAATAAATACTTGACTTGTTTCACATGGTGCACCTGTTTCTTCCTTGTGAGAGCTATAACATACTCATTCATTATAATGCCCGTTCCTTTTGTTCAGCACTCATAATGTTTGTGCATTTTATGTTTTTAGACAACTGCACTTGGCTCTTGAAAGAAAAATGTGGTTTTATAATAGCTACATCTAATCCAATTGAGTAGTTCCTTTCAAGACTGTCTTGTAGTCAGTAAATCAATATGAACCATGAAATAATCTTGTTCTGTGAAGAAGAAATTCTTTTTGTGATACAGATTTGTTTCAACTGAACTAATCCTTTCAGGCATTTCCCTGCACTTCTCCTCCAGCCCCCAATTAAATACCAGCTTCTAGGGAGTGTTAATATGTGAATAGTGACCATATGAGAAAGCTAGATTTACTAGCTGGTAACTGCAGCTTCCTTTATGAAAATGTTACTGGACATCAGCTGAAATGCCTTATTCTTTGCTCATTCTTCAGGTTTTTGGATCTCCCACAAACAGAACAGACTAGTGGTAGTTTTAGAGAGTTTTACTTCTTCTTTGCCGTTACTACAGTTAAGGAAGAATCGGTGGTTATCTTGTCTGAGAAAATGAATTTCTGCATTTTTGTTTTCACTTTGAGCAAAGTTATTCCTCTTAAAACAGGAAAGAAAAAAGAAAATGTGTAGTATATTCAGTTTGCTTATCACTAATTCCATGATTTCTGTTAATCCTCCTGATTTAGAAAAAATAATGATTTCTATTGCTGTTGCTTAGAGCTTTGTTAACAGAGAAGTTGCTGTCAGGAGTAGATCTGGAAAAGCTATGAAAAAAAGCAAAAGCAAGCACATAACCTATGGAAAGTCAGCCTCTGGTGAAGCATAGGTGAGGATGGATGGAGAGGTCCTTCACTCCTTGCTGTTTCCAGACAAACAGATCAGAGGTTCTTGGGTGTTTCGAATGAGACCCTCCCTTTATTAGCCACCAGGTGGCTTCAGTGGTAAGGAATAAAGCAAAAGAAATTTCTCTTCAGAGACTATCTTTATTTGTCTGCCTGTAACTGGTAAATGCATGCTTAAATGTACATCTAGGCAAGGGACAGTGGTAACTTCCCAAATTGGTCCCGGTTTGATATTGGACCATGTTTACGTGAGCCTTCCCATGTCTGTCAGTGATGCCTCCAGTCAGTACATGTGGCTGCTTCCAGTCCATCTTAAAACTCTTTGCTGTTTCTTTAAAAAGTTCCCTACAATTCATGAGAACATTGCAGAATGTTTGGATAACTATACTGAAATCATAAATACTGGTCCAGTACATTTCCCCCTGTTGTGGCTCTCCTCAAGTTGTCCGGTATATTTTTACCTTACAATGGAATTTCATATGTAGTATTTTCTTCCCTTCTTCAAGTAGTCAACTTTAAGCAGTGTGTTCAAGCTTATCTGTAGCATTCTTTTACCACGTGAATATCTAGAATTTTTCTCATATCTCTATGCCTTTTGCTTAAAGCCATTGCCTGTACATGTCCTTGTCACTCTTTTGTGTTTGTTTCCTGAGAGAACTTCTCAAGTGTTAAATTAGACATTCTGCTTTTTTCAAATAGATCACAATCCTCTCTTCTTGTTCTTGAGGTTGAGCTTTCAGAGTTTGGGAGGGTAGGGCATACAAATAAAAGTTCGTAGAGCATTGTATTTGAAAAGTGTTTGGTTTAGATTGGGGAAACACTTGAGCTTTGAGAAATGGGCTTTGGTAGCATTTATCTACACAGATAGAATGAAGAACCAAAGAAGGGCTATGTGTTAAATGTTTATTTTGCAGTAACATGTTTAGAATTTCAGAAGAAATTAAACTGGTGTTTTTATTCAATGGTAGCTGGAATGTAGTAATTATAAGTAAATTGTAAATTATTACTTTAATATTTCTTGAGAGATATGGGAAAGGAATTAATTGTCCAGATGGTATGTGAAGAAAACAAATAAGAACTAAATGCAAAGGATCTAATTTTGATTATCTGTCAAGGTAATCCAAATTTGCATTTAGATCTTTGTGATAAAAGAGTCAAGAAGTAGGTTGTCTCTGAGCCTGCTGTAGTATTATCTTGGATTGTTACAAAGAATATTTAGCATTGTAATATTTATGTTATAAGAATACAGTACTGGCTGTATTTGTATTTTTTCATTAATGTGACTTTTGTATCTTTTCATTTAAACATAGCAAGTAAGTTACTATATATTTGGGGTTTAAAAAGCATTTGTGAGATGTCAAAAACAATTAATAGAGGCTAATTATGGAGATTTGAAATATTTGAGGCTTAGTCATTCAGCTAGTTTCTGTATCTACCTTTAGCCGGTAAAGACCAATTCATAAAAGGGTTCATAAACCAAGGGCAGCAAGAGGTTAAATTAACTCTGCAAGATGCCAACTTGATGTTCATATTTTAAAGCAAAAAATAAATTTTGGTTATAAAATCAAAAATCAAAATCCTTTTAGCTATTCGTATTTGAATTGGAGTTTGCCCAGATCAGCATGGTTAACTGTAACTCTGCATTTAGATGATAAAAACAGAGAAGCAATTGAAAAGAATTTTCTTTATAAGTTTTATGTTCTGATCTTAGGAAAGGAATTTTCATAACCAGAGTGGCCAAAATTTACGATAGGCTGTGTGGAGAGGTTGTGGGATCTCCATTCCTGGAGATGCTCAGAGCTGAACTGGATATGACCCTGAGCAACTGGACCCAGGTTTGAACTTGGCACTTCTATGGGCAGGAACAGAGTTCAGAACCTACAGAGTTCTCTTCCAGGCTGAACCACTACAAACTCCAAACTCTTAAAGCAGTGCTTGGCTCATCAAAAAAATTGCTGATGCAACTTCATTAAAAAATACTGGGTTTTTTTTTTCTCTTAATTTTTCCAGACTAGGCAGATAGTTAGCTAGATGAGTTGGCAAAAATGCCATGAAGTTCAACAGTTCATCTTCTTCTTGGCGATAAAATTGAAGATGCTATTTACTTCAATTTATGAGATTTCAAAAAGTGGTTTAAGCGAATCTCAAAATTAAAACGGAGCAAAAGAAGCTTTTTGTGTTGCCATAAAGGTGGAACTGGACTGTTGTTCTTAAAATTACCCTAAGGAGGTAAGGTTGGCTGTCCTTCAACAGAAGCTGATGATAACTTTCAGCTAATTTCTATTCATGTTTTCCCTCTTATGTACATAAGTACTTGCAAATAAGTAGAAACATAAAACTTGGAAGTTACTGGTGTTCAGTCATGATTCTGTTTTAGTTCATCTCTGCTAAGTTTTAGGAGTTACATATAAAACTCAAAAGATGAAAGTCTTGTGAACTATCATATTGCTTAACAGTTGCTTAATTAAACTTTTTCTGTTTGAATATAAGGGATTTTCTTTCTTTATGAAACCTTTTGATATTTTAGTAAAATTATTTTTACTTGTTACTGTAACTATTCTGCTGATATTTTGTATTATTCCAAGCATTTATGTTGCTGTACTTTTGAAAATTTTTGTGGATATTCAGAAGTGGAGTAGGAAACTGGCCTGCTAACTTCTCAACAACTTTCTTTGCCTTTTCTCTTTCTTCCTTTCTTTTTTGTCACTCCCTTGTGTTCTTTTTGCATCAGCTTTGTCTTTATCTAATGGCTGGCTCATCTGGTTACCATCATCTCTGTACAGAGCTTTCATGTAACAATGAATGTGTTTCCCCAACAATTCAGCTGTGTACTGGAAGTATTACCCTTGCTCTGTATATAGGGAGCTGAAGTGAAGGATAAGTTAGAGGTGCTGGACACCTGAATCTAGGTTGGTGGAGAAGCAGAGTGAGAAGTACTGAGATCCAGTTAAGCGCTTTACTTGTAGAAATGTATTATTCCCTGTTACTTCATAGGCAAAAACTCGGGTGGCAATTTTTCTGTTGCTTAACACGTTATTTTCTTATATACTACTTAATATTGGAGTCCTTATTTTTTCATGTGTTGTTACCTAATCTCCTTCCAGAATTGTGTGTTTCCTTTTTACACTTAGGCTTTCAAAATGAGCATCTCCCTGTAAATACCTTTTCTTTGCTGTTGCTTTTCTTTAGGTATATTGGTGTATGCTTTTTAAAAGCAAATCTCATTTCAGTGCCTATTGAACTCTCTTAATCCCTCTTGGGTCTATTTGTGTAATTTCTTTGTTCTCAATCCCTCCCAGATCAGTATAATCAAAGAAGTGAATTGTTAAGCTGTTTATTTGCTGGACAGTGATGACGTTAAGTAGAAGTGAATATATTGGGGAATCTCAAAAGCTTCCTCTTAACATCCTTCTCCTCTATGTGGATCATTTCTGTTTTTGTTTGCTTGCAGCCCTTTATCGTTTCATATGTTTTTCTTTGTTGTTTTTTTCCCACATGCACTATAGGTTATAGTATTCACAGGTAGCCTTAGCTTTCTGCTGTAGCTTGGCTATTTTCAAAAGCCTGTAATATTGATCTGTATATCTGGTTTCTACTGTGATGATTGTGTAGACATGCCAGGAGTGATATGTTGTTTGAAGGTGTTGAATGCTTTAGTGCATTTACTTTTCTAGGGTGGAATAAGAGAACTAGTTAGATAAAATAACCATGAATGGAGTCTGTTCTTCACATCTTTCTAACCACTGTGTGCTAAGAAGAGTCATTGCAGACAATTAATGTTTTTACACTATAGGATGAGATTTTTTGTAGTCTTTTGGAGCAATGGTTAAATGGAGTGATATGAAGGAAATCACTGAAGAGGAAAGAATGCATTAAACAGTATGAGCATTAAACTTTCCCTTAGATACTAATGGAACTAAATGCTTTTTCAGGCTGTGTACATGATGCCCACAGAAGGAGATGATTCATCCAAAAGTGTTCCTTTAGCATTGCAAAGAGTGTTTTATGAGCTGCAACATAGTGACAAACCAGTTGGAACGAAAAAGTTAACAAAATCTTTTGGGTAAGTTGCAGAAATTTGGACTATTTATTTGGCTATTACAGACTTCATGAAGCTTTTCTTTTAAAGGGTTTTATTTAAATCAGGCTGGTTTTAGAGAGGTGCAGTGAAGTGTTAATGTGTTTGTTAATGGCTAACTTTCCTTAGTTTACTTAAATAAGTTTGTATTTTTAGTTACTAGCAAAGACAGCTGATCCAAAGGTCAGAATTTTTTGGGGGGGAAGGGGAGAGGTACATGAACATAGCTGGTAGTAGCAGGGTTATAATTTACCTGGTATCTGAAAGTTGCATTACACATTTGACTTACGTAGAATTCAGGACAAAATATGTTGTTGAACCCTTGTAGTTCATGTGTTGTTGTTTGGGGTTTTTATAATTTAAATCCATTTTCAATTTAGAGAAATGGCAGGAATTTACATTTTTCTATTGTTCTGCATTGATGACTGTTGTAACATTTTCTTATAGCACATCCAAGATGCATGTATTTTTGCCTATGCACAGTTTAGAAGCATTTAGTGCTATATTCTGCTTTGTGATTTAAAGCTTAAGAGGAGTATCTGTTGCATGAAGTAAAGGTGTTTGAGCACACACACAAAAGTAATTCTTCACATTATCCTCATTCTAACATCCTCTTTTCCTTCATAAAACAACTACAAAAAGGGCTTGAATTATATTTTCATTTTTGCCTAGTATCCAGTTCAGTGACTGGTGGTTTTTTTCCAGTCTGGTGGTACTTCTTGTGAGACAGTGTAATTTTAAAATTACAGAGTGTAATTTTAAATCTAGAGCACCTAGACATGGAATTCTAGAATTACACAATATAGCTGCGTTGAGGATGTTGACTTTTTTTTCTTTACTACCTTGATGTTTAAGCTGAGCACAAGTTAGAACAGAAGATTAAGATTAGCATAACCTCTACAGTCCTTCTTTTTGCATGTCATGTAAGCAGGGAGTAGGATTTTATCAAAAACTGTTCTAAAAGATCATATTTTCATTGCTTTGCACTGTATTTGTAGACTATTGTATTAATATTGACAAGCATTTTATTTAAAAACAAGTTGGGAAGTTTGTATTGTCATTTTCATATTGTGTCCATCCTGCATGTTCTGCTAAAGCTTATACTAGTGCTCTATACTGACAAGACTCTTTGTAACATTGCATCATTATAACCTTTAATTTTCACCTGTTGGAGAATTTAAAAATGAGACCACCTCAAACACCTCAGTGTTGTATGTTTACCTGGTCATACCCTCTTCCTATTAGCACACTGTGTATTAAGTTTATTTAGTTTATTTGTGCTGTCCTGTTACACTGGAAGGATTTGATAATACCGTAAATATTTCGTCTTGACTTAAGATCCAACTGTGTCATCTTTAGTAGCATGAAAAGACTTTTTCCAAGGGTGTTGCAGATGCTTAATTTTTTATCTGAGAGCAAGGTTTTAGAAGTGTGTTCATGCCTGCCTTCATTCTTGGGAAGGAAGTTTAGATTATGCTTAAAGATTTGGTCTTTTGCCCCATATTAAATCAGAGAAGGGTTTCTGACCTTGAGAGGTCTACCTACATGCTGGGCATTGAGAGTTTCTAAGTAAGTTTGGTTGCTTTCAGTAGGAAGCAAATCCATTGTCTGAAGGAACCCCATTTTATCCTAATATTAGTATGTAACCTTTAAGCTGGCTAGTATTTAAAGCCTAGGGAGTCAGGAGATTATTTTCCATTCTTCATTCTTAATTATGCAGCAGGTCCCTTCCTTCAGCTTAAGTGTGGGCCACTATACAGTTGTTTTGGCACACTTTTGGGAGTAGTACGCTGCCCTGTGACAGTGGCAGTGAGTCAGTGAGAAGAAAATGGGAGGGAAAGGTAAAGTTGGTATTGTTCCTGATCACCCCTGTGATTATGGCTTCAAGAGTTGGGGTTGAACTTCATGTTAAAGCTGGAGCCTACAGTAAACATAGGTTATCTCCTATGGCTAGGAATGATGACTTGAAAATTAGTTGTCAGAGACTTAAAAAGCATTCTTGAGTTTAGGTTAAAGAGTTCATAGGATAAAATATTTCATATGGAAACTATAAAACTACTTTATGCTGCTTTTTTCATTCGAGGCGGCAGTGCTGAATACCCTTGTTGCAGCATGCCAGGCTGTTGCTCTCGCCCCTCCGTTCACATGACTGTGTTTGCACACAGACAGTTCAGGAAGCTGGATGCCTCCTTGGGTCCTTGAAGGCACTGTGCATTCAGGATTAACTGTTTAGATGAGCACAAAGGAGACAGTATTTCCTATAAATCCATTTACTTCTTTTCGTGTGCTGCAATAATCCCTGAACACTATTTGACTGCACCTGAAAGGGCCCTCAGAAGAGAGGCAGCTAGAAGCAAGCTTCTGTGGAATCTATTCTGACAGCCTTGAATTGGTCCCAAGCCTTTTCCTCAGAGGTTTTTGACATGAACTGAGACTAAGTTGTGGACTGGAAGAAGAATTCTGCTAGCAGCAGCCTGCCCGTGGCCTCTTTGGCTGGCTCCAGCTGCCTTCCCAGTGCCTGTCCCCAAATCCACAGAGAGGGAAGGCACTTGGGCATATCCAGCTGTCAGAATGTCCCACAAGTTCACTGCCTCTTCTGTCTGCTGAGTAACTGCTGCAGGACTAAAAAAAACTGTGCATCAGCCAGTACTAAATCTCAGTCTTTACATCTTGCAAAGTATTACATTCTTGATCTGCAAAGAAATCACAGAAAAGTCTTTTGAGCTGTAAGTTTTCTGCATAATATAGTAATTTGTATTAATTTGCCTTACAAAGGTGGGAAACTTTAGACAGCTTCATGCAACACGATGTCCAGGAATTATGTCGAGTGGTATGTTTTTACTATTTCTTACTAAACTGTGGTTTGTCTCTTGATATTGTGTATACATAATATAACATAGTAACAATCCTAGCAGTACTGGCATGTACTGATTAATTTAAGCTAGGTCTCCAAGACGCAGAGGGTTTGCCTGGGTTTATTTGTCTTTTTTTAAGAATGGGATTGATGTGGCCTTTTGTGGGTGAGGAATTTATAAAGGATAGAAAAGGCTGAAAATAAAAGGATTGTATTCTCATGGTCCTTGTATAGCCATGGAGAGAAATGTAGTTTTGAAGATGCAAATACATTGTTACATTTGTGAGTTTTTTCCAGGCTCAAAGGAACGTAGCAGTGCAGTTTTTAGGGGGAAGACAAGGATTTAAAGGACTATAAAGGAGATGCCAATAAGAGTAGACTAATATTTCATTTTTATGTAGGTGACTTAATCAGTGAAGTAGTCACCAAAACCTGCAAGTTTATCCTATGTAAAAACTAATTTTTCTTTCAGCTGCTTGACAACGTGGAAAATAAAATGAAAGGCACATGTGTAGAAGGCACTATTCCTAAATTGTTCCGAGGGAAGATGGTGGTATGTATTTAATCCTTTAGGGGGGGGTTATTTAAATAATTTAAATTAGGTGTTACTTTATACATTGAAACTGTATGTTTCTCTTGTTATTTACAGTCTTATATCCAATGCAAACACGTAGACTATCGATCTGAACGAATAGAAGATTATTATGACATCCAGCTAAGTATAAAGGGAAAGAAAAATAGTAAGTCATATGCACCAGTCAAATACTTCAACGTGTTGGACATCTTTAGTGCCTGTTGATTTCAGATGGGTTTCCTGGTGCTCAGCACTTTGAAATAGCCTTGTTTTAAGACACCTCATTGAAAACATTTTCTGCAGAAAATGTTTTTTGCTTATGTTACCTTTTATCCCTTCTTCCATTTCTCTTCCTCTCCAATTCTCTCACTGATATGTTTTCATAAAACTATGAATTTTAGGAGTTTTCCTGGTGCTTACTGTGCTGTGGTGGTAACAGTAGAGTCACAATAGGTTATAATTTATGTATGAAGTTGAACTTGGAGGAAATAAATTCTCCTTTGGACCTGACAAGTAAGCAAATAAAAGAAGTGAACTAATTGGAGCAGCATAACAATGATCCCTATCATCACTTTACCAAGTACTTGGCAAACAAGACACGGAAAAGGCTAAGTAAGAGTCTAGCAAATGGAATCATCTAGCCTTGATACTTAACAGTTGCAAAGTGAGAACGGGAGATTTGGCAGACAGCTGTAACTATGTGATTCAAAAATCTGTTGATATTCTCATTTGCAGTGATAGCTCCTACAGTCTGGTGCATTTTGTGACATTACTAAGTAGTATGAATTTTTAATTTCAATAAAGACAAATATTCAAACATGAACTCATGTTTTAATGTTGTTTGATTAACACATTGTTAAGCCCTCAGGCTAGAGTTCACGTGCATTTTTCTTCCTCATTCCCTACAATTCCCTCATCTTATTTTCTTTTAGTTTTTGAGTCCTTCATTGACTACGTTGCAGTGGAACAGTTGGATGGTGATAACAAGTATGATGCAGGAGAACATGGCTTGCAGGTATTCTTCTAAGTGGTTTTTAAATTTTATTTCTCTGTCCTTGATAGAATAAGAAAGCTATGGTGGCCAAAAAATGTTGCAAAACCCATTCTAGGTTGTATCAACTGATTTTGGTGGTGTTTCTCCTTAGACAACCTTTTATGTAGCTCCTCTCAGTATCTGTTAGATTTCTTAAAATGGAGCTTGGATTTTAAAACAATCTAATTAGCAGTGAGTTTTATTCTTATACATGTGTTGTAGTGACTAGAATGCTGAACTTCTCTGCTGACCTCAGGACTGAGAAGTTCTTCCTTTAAGAGAAGTCTGTTCTTCTATGTATCTTGTAAAATAATGGCATGTCTCTTAGAGTAATGTTAGAGAGTCATTTTTGTATCCCCAACAAGAACACCACATGAACCCCTGGAATGTTGCACATTTGTGTGTGTGCACGTATTTCTTAGCTTTTCAGCTGTACTTTGCTGCACCCACCGCAGGAAGCTGAAGTCCCTTACAAAAAAATGTGTTTTACTAAAGCTTATTTCTGCAGCTTCCGTATACCAGGTTTTGTCAGTGATGTAGTATGTATTCTTCAGCTGTTCTTGGGAAGGTGCAGCATGGTAGCCACATACTTGTTTGCAGGATACAACGAATGTGAAATCTTTAGTTGATCAAAATAGAGTTTTTGCCTTTGTATTCTCTTTTAATGTTGTTTATACAGATAATCTGCCCTTATTGCAGTGAGGTGATCACATATGCTTGTATGAATGGCCTAAATTTGAGTTGTAAGTGTTATTGGCATAGCTCTTGAGAAGGTTGGTGCAGTGTTACAATAGTTAACTTCCCCCCAAGGTTTGAACCATTCTTTGGTGCACATTGTGCTGTCAAGCCTGTAAAATAAAAGCCCACAAGGAGAGCGTCTGTAGCAAACAAGTATTGAGAGTTGCTAAAAATGTTGCAGTGTCAAATGTCTGTTTCCTTTAAAATGTCTAGGAGGCAGAGAAAGGTGTGAAGTTCCTAACATTGCCACCAGTATTACACCTACAGCTCATGAGATTTATGTATGATCCTCAGACTGACCAAAACATCAAGATAAATGACAGGTAACTTCTGGTGGCGTGTTTGTTGTGCTTTGGGGGGGTGTTGGTGTTCACTGTAGCATTTGGACCTGTGAATGTATTTTACCAAAAGGACTCTGCCAAAATCCTATTTTGGATTCAACTCCCAGGAGGGTGTGTGCAGTCACATGTGGTGGAGATCCCCAAAAACTGCACTGATTTTATGTTCAGGTTCTGAATAACAAATTCGATACTTAAAGAGTTACTTGTAGCTGATGTTTTGAATACAAAACAAGTAAATGCATCTTTTAACACTTTGTGGAATATTCTTTGTGGCACGTGTGGGAAGTTGCTGCATTCCCATAGGCTGTCACCAGGGTAAGTAGGATGAATAAGTAGTCCTTTGCTTTTGCCATTTTATTTCTGTGCCCGCTCACTGTAAGTAGAGGCTGGTAATTTCTCAAGGAGATGCATTGTTGATTGTAAACCAAATCTGTATTGCAACAATTTTGGTCTTGCCAAGAAAGGTTGACTACAGCAGCTGAAAGACATCTCAAAATAATGTTCCAGTCCAGTGTTACCTGTGCTAGGAAAGCTGTATTTATGTACTAGAAAATAACAGCTTCTGAGCTTGTTTCCTTGACACAGTGAATCTAAACCAGTGCTATTTCAGTTCAAGTACTCTTACTCTTGTAACTGAGGGCATACTTTTTCAGAGGTGCTTATGAAGGTTATTCCATATTAAACCAGTATAAAATCCGCCACCGTAAGCAGTGTATCCTGGATAGAAATGGCATTGTAGCAGTAACTTGTTCAGGTTTTGCAACATGCTTTAGGAATAAGTACTGATGTCCTTCGTAGTAGCATGCATCTGTCTTAACTATGAATATGACTGTCTTACTTCTTTTCGAAACTAGGTTTGAGTTTCCTGAACAGTTGCCACTAGATGAATTTTTGCAAAAAACAGATCCTAAGGATCCTGCAAATTACATTCTTCATGCAGTTCTGGTACACAGTGGAGATAACCATGGCGGACATTACGTTGTTTACTTAAATCCAAAAGGGGATGGCAAAGTGAGTATTGAAAAGCACCGGAATGTATTTGTGCTTTGCAAATACTTGTGGGTTTTGTAATGGGAAAATCTTTGTTCTTTGAATATTTGTTCCCTAACAGGCACACTCACCTCATCACACAGTGGGTTGACTTCTCCGTTTAGTTCTTAGCTTGGTACTCTTTCATTTGGTGCCTGTTCAAATGTATTTGGAAAACTTAGTTCTTATTTACAAAAAAGAAAAGCCAACAGCCCACTTGTCTAGGTTTTGCTCCTTAGGGAGGAGCCTGCATTTGGAGGCAGTAAAGCAATCAGTTGCCTTCTTAAGAGGAGCAGCTTCATCGTTGCTATTACAGGTTTTTGGCAAAACACTTTTAACTAAGGGAATCCCTTCAGCTGTGTGTGTATGTGTTGAAGTTCTGCAGTCAGATTTTATCCAGCGTTCTTTGTTAGGCTGACTTCATGCTGAAGCAAATACGAATGTTTCAAATGTTGCCATGATTCGGAAGTTCAATAGCTTTGCATGTCCCACTGTTACAAGTTTAGGTGAATTAACTGTATCTGTTGTTTATAGCTCAGATGCCTCTTCTCTTAAGTTGGCTGTGCTTGTATGTATATGTCTGTTCACAGTAAAAGTAGAAGTCAGTTTTTGCTGTGAGTTTCTTACTGTTTGTCTTTGATTCTTAATTGGCTTTATTGTTTTAATTGAAAATTTGCTGTAAATTAAATGTACAAATAATTACTAGATATCTTGTGCATCACTGCTTTTTATATTACTTTACAAGAAATAAGGTCAATTTTCTGATTCATATAGAAATGTTAGATATTTGAGTAACTGTTTCAAGGTAAAATTTGTCGAATAATTATTGGGCTTTTGATATTCAGTGTAAAATGTTCAACTATTTCAGTAAAGGTTTGGTATTTACAGCCTGCCTTACGCTGAGCACCAGTAGCAGGTAGTGCAAATTATACTGAACTAGGGGGTTTTTTTTAAACTCATGCCGCTTGGAGAGCTGTTTTAATTACTTCAAGGAGACCTGTCAGAAATAGGAATAATTTACCATTCAGCATACACATGTTTTTGTGTGGTGTGTAAAATTGTATTTTTGTAAAATTTTCTCTCTAGTGGTGTAAATTCGACGATGATGTTGTATCACGATGTACAAAGGAAGAAGCGATTGAACACAACTATGGAGGTCATGACGATGACTTATCTGTACGGCACTGTACGAATGCCTACATGTTGGTTTACATCAGGGAATCCAAATTAAGTATGTATACTCGCTGTGTGTTCCAAGTTAGCTTTACATACAGGGATTTAGGGCTATATTTTACTTATGGATTCTTGACAGTCTTTCTATGCAAAGGGACTTCATTTGTTGGTGTTAGAATTTATAGATTCTGTGGCCTTCCTGTCTTTTGGCAAGTATGTGCTAATCTAGACGTCTTGTCTTAGCACAGTAAGGCAGGATTGTGTATCTGCAAAGTGCCCAGCCTTGGGTTTTAAAGGATGGAAAAAATATTGAGCTACCTTCAGTGATGGGAACTGAATCAAATTAATTACAAATATGTACATACTTGTATAAAAAAAAAAATTGAGTGGCACTGAATATTTTTTCTAACTCTGAAATGCATATTTAATTCAGAAGTCTGTGATAGATACTTCATGGAAGTACTACATTTTGGCGTGGGATAGAAGAGGCTTCTTTTGCCAAAATATGTTGATATCAAACCATGGGTTTAAATAAAAGATGAAAAAAGCTGGTTTTGACTTCAAATCAGAGGAAAGTCAAATGTGTCTGAAGAAAACCCTGTTTGATATAAATCTTGAAATGACATCTCAAAATCTGCTTTGTAGGTGAAGTTTTGCAGCCTGTCACGGACCATGATATTCCTCAACAACTTGTAGAAAGGCTACAAGAAGAGAAAAGGATAGAAGCGCAGAAGAGGAAGGAGAGGCAGGAAGCTCACCTCTACATGCAAGTGCAGGTCAGCTTTTGAAACAGATCAAATTGCAACTACCTTACCATTAAAATTCAGAATGTTGAGCCACCAAAGGCAAACCTTGTTTTTAATTATTTAAATTTGTGTTTGGAAGTAGCGTTTAAAATGAAATTACAATTTTAGTGCTTGTAAGTATATTTACATGTGCTATTAATCCTAATGAAACACACAGTAATGTATGTTGTAGACATGTCTGTTTTCTCTAGAAGTTATGTGCTTGCAAGTAATAGTAAGTTCAGGTGAAGGGAAGAGGACCAGGTTATTTTAAATGGCTCCCTGCCACTGCACTTTTACCTCCTTCAGGAGTTATTTTCTAAAATTAGAATGTATCTACCCATAGGCTGCAAGCCTGGACTACTGCCAACCTGAGCTCATCAAGTAGAAGCAGAAGGAGAGAGTGCTTATATTTGCAATTACCTTTTTGGAAAAGCCAGATGGACTAGATTGTTATGAATTGCCTTAAGGAACCCTGTTTATGGCTCTTTCCAGAGCCCACCTGGCACAGGAAAATAGAACCCATTTTCCATTTGCCTCCATGCTTCCTTCCATCTTATTTCTGGTGCTCATAAGCACAGATATCAGTGAAGCTTAGCTTGTTCTACACTGCAGTTACACTAGAGCTGTTTTCAGTGGAGAGACTGGCAGAGTTGCACAGTTTGTCTTTCTCTTAACCAAGAATGCATGGGAGCTGTGGGAGATCTAGGAGGCATTTTAGGCCAGCCTCCTTGCATTACAAGAGTAGAATAATTATGTAGCCTTTTTTTAAGTGCCAAGATTGTTAGAGCACATGTTTTCAAGATTGAGATCTAAGCACAACTGGTTTTAATTGTGCGAGATTTGTAAGAATTACTGTATTTTAATTACTTACACTGATTTGACTATCAATCACAATTTTAAATAATTCATTAGAGTCTGTATACTTGCAAATTTTCTTCATGAGAACATAAATTTTGTTAGCACTGTGCCACTATACAGAGAGCCAGTGATGTTGCATAGTAAAGCATCATGAGAAGCTACTACATTATGCAGCTAAGTTAACATGAATAGTAACCTTTAAATGTGATTTTCCAGATAGTGGCAGAGGATCAGTTCTGTGGTCACCAAGGCAATGACATGTATGATGAAGAAAAAGTAAAATACACTGTTTTCAAAGTATTAAAAAACTCCACACTTACAGAATTTGTTCAAAATCTCTCTCAAACAATGGTAAGTTTTCTGAGCTGAATATCTATGTGTATTTTATTACGTTAGGATTGCTTTGTGGTCTTTATCCTCTCCAAGTATTGGCAGCAGTAATAATTTGGACCTTTTAAAATAGAAGAACTGTTTAGGTTTAATAAAAGTATCGTTGTCTGTTTGTTTGTTTCCTGTCACAATTTCTGTTTATTTTAGGGATTTCCCCAGGATCAAATCAGATTATGGCCAATGCAAGCTAGAAGTAATGGAACAAAAAGACCTGCAATGTTAGATAATGAAGCAGATGGCTGTAAAACGGTAAATATTGAGGACATTATTTCTTTAAATGTCCCATGATTTTTAGTCGCCTAAGAATCTGCACATTTGGGACATTGGAGTTTTCAGAGGTTTAATTTAACCTGTATCTGGTAAAGTTTAGTATTTGAGAAGACTTGAGATTTAGTGGATTGACTTGGATGGGAGGCAGGAGTGTGGTCTGTGATTAATCTTCCATGAAGAAAAAAAAAAGGATAATTACTTTTATGTCAGATTTCAAACAAAAGTGTCTTTTTGAGTCCTCCGTTATTTGGGTAAAAACCTGGATTAATGAAATGTGTTGCTTAAATTGTAAAACATTGAGTTAAAATACCACAGAAAACAGTGATTGGTTTCACTGTCCTGTTACTTCTCTAGAAGTAATTTTCTTGCCATAATAAAAATAGCTGTAAGTATATTTTTTTAAATGACCAAAAAAATAGGTCAGTTTTAAATAAAACCTATCATTTGTGCTTCATTGGAACTTTTTTGGTGTTTTTATATCTGTCATTGTTTCTCTTAATAAACTTCATAGAATTCCTGTCATTATTGCAACTAAAAAAAAAAATAAATCTCCCACTCATAGAATGTCATAAAGTTCTTGTATCTGATGAAAATGCAGATATCTGGTTATATATTATATTTCCCAGAGATTTTTTTTTCTTCTTCTGTATCTTTCTATATAGATGATTGAGCTCAGTGACAATGAAAATCCATGGACAATATTTTTGGAAACAGTAGATCCAGAAATGGCTGCTACTGGAGCAACATTACCCAAGTTTGATAAAGATCGTAAGCATATATGCTAACACTTAGTAAATACAAAATACATTTATGTTGAGTATGTCTCAGAAAATTCACATGTTTTCAGAATCGCTGGAAAAATTTAACTGTATAAAGTTGGCTTATAAAAATCAGCATTTAAGAATGTTCTTAAGGATGCTGATCAAATTAATAAATCAGGCATACCTTTCTTACAGTTCAAAGAATACTGAGGTCGTATCCCCACCCTCACTCTCCAAATAAGCCTTACTTCATTTTAAGTCTTGTTTCTTAATTTGTAGATGATGTAATGTTGTTTCTGAAGATGTATGATCCGAAGACTCGGAGTTTGAATTATTGTGGACATATCTACACGCCTATATCCTGTAAAATACGTGAGTACTAAAATTCAATTTCATGGCTACATTTGAAATTTTTTAAAGACAATGGATTGCATATCTTTTCTAGTTTTAATATTTGTTTTAATTTTATTAGTTTTAATATCGCTCTTCAGGTTTTTTTCTATTTCAAGGGGTTTTCTTGTGGAATTTGCTCCTGCAATAGCCTTTAAAATAACTCTTCTACAACTTCTCAGTATGATCGCCTGAGAACAGCTGCTCAGACTGAATTGAGTGTGAGCCTTGGTTTTCATATGGGTCTATGTAAAGAATTCAGCAACCATCCACTGAGTACAAATACTTCTATTTGTCAATTAGAATGTCTCATTTTGTTGAGTTGTACATGCTTTCTGATGTTTGTATTCTAGTGCTCTCGTAAGAGATTAAAATTTTTCTCTGGGGAAGGAGCAGTGTTACTTCATCTCTTTTGATCTTGGATGGCCTTGCACATATTTTGTTGTTGTTCAGATGAAGTGGAAGGAAACCTTAAAGTCTGTCTTTGGGTTGAATGTCAGTAAGTGAAGCTTTAACCTAGAAGGCTCTCAGACATTTTTAAACTATTTATCCAGGGTAGAAAAATAGGTTCTCTTCTTTTTGCTGGAAGTCTCGCTAGCAGTTAAAGCGCAATACATTTCACGTTCCTTTTCTTTTCCTGTAGGTGACTTGCTTCCAGTTATGTGTGAGAGAGCAGGATTTCCACAAGAAACTAACCTTATCCTCTATGAGGTTTGGACTGATAGATTTTTTTTTTGGTTTTTTTTTTGTAACATTTTTGTCTTTTAAATGGTATAACTAGAGGGGGAAAAAGCTTCATTGGTTAAAAAAAGGTTGCTCATAACAATGATAATTTATAAATCATAACTACTCTGTACCCTGTAGCTGTGAAGTCTGCAGTGCTTCCAGAGAGTAGCAGCACACAGTTAACTTCAAAACAGATTTCAGATTAAACACCCAGAAGTGTGAGGCTTTAAAACCAAAAAATTTCTACATGAAGTCCTGCGTGAGCAGCTTTGATGTGCTGAATCTGCATATCCTCCAGGTCGCAGTGTTAGACAAACTAATGCCGCTAACATTGTTGGCCATCATACTTTCAATGCCCCTCTTAAACAGTGGAGTTGAGAAAATGTTGCATCTTCTCCTTCCTTCCCCAAGTCAGAAGTTGGCAAATAAAATACTTAGCCTGCTGACATGTTTCTGCCCAACTACAGAAATAGTACATCTTTATAACTGCTGTATTTAATGAATGCTGAAAATGCAGATCTTGCCAAGGCAAAGTCCTTGCTATAGTAAGAACAAGCAAGTATTGGGTGTTTTTGTGATTTTTGTTAGTTGCACTCCTCTCTCTGGTGGTTCCAGGGCAGCCTACACTCTTCCATCCTAAAAAGCAGAACTGTCAGGTACTCTAGTCTATGCCAGTCAAGGCTGCAGATTGACTCCAGTTTGTTTAGACAGGGTTTTTTTTATCCCAGGAGATCAACCTACAAGTATAAATACATAATATGCATGTAGATATTTTATAGTATGTGCATTTTTAATACAGCTTTGTTTTGGGTTTTGTTTCTCTCTTTTTTTTTTTTTTTTTTTTTTTTTTTTTAATTAAAAAAGACAAGCGATTTGCTATACAGAAGTTCTGCACTATTAAAAATAAGTGAGCATAGTCAATGTTCTCTAAGTTTCCTGGAAGCTGCATCAGTAGAAAATTAATCTCTGAATTTTGGAAAATTTTTAGTGCTAACAAGATAATGCTGAATGATAAAATACTTCTGAAAATTAGTATAAATTGAGGGAGACACCAAAGGTAAAAATGAGCAGCCAGCTTTATCAGTAGCAATTAGATGTATCTGGACCTTAGCTAAGATTACGTCTGATTTTGTGTGTGTGTGTGTGTGTGTGTTTGTTTCAATTGAAAGAAGACACAGATTACTTTAATGATTTCTTTGCTGTTGTGACCTTTATTTTTGCGTTTTATTTTTATCCTGGGATCAGCAGTTTTTTTTCTTTATTACAGGAAGTTAAACCCAATTTAACAGAAAGGATTCAAGACTATGATGTATCTCTTGATAAAGCTCTGGATGAACTCATGGATGGCGACATCATAGTGTTTCAGAAGTATGTATTTTAAGGGGCTGGCTTATCGTTGCAGTTAAATCACCTGGTTCACTTTGAAAGCAGAACTTCTTTAACTTAGCTTTTTTAACAGTAGCAAAGTAGTTTTCCAACAGTAGACATGTTCTCAGCAGTTCTCGTTTGTTTAGTCGAAGGAGAAACAAAAAAAATCTACCATTATTTTAATCATCACATGCCACATTAGTTAAGAAAAATAAGGTTTTGTCCTAGTTCAGAAAATTAGTAACTATATAAATAGGTCTTAATATTACCAAAGAGCGTGGTTCAGCAATGTGTCCGAGTTCAGCAGCTTTTTACTGGGAGCCACTGTAATTCAGACCCTGAATGAAGAGCCTACCAGCATTTCAGATTTCGAGCTCACTACCACTGCCACTGTACGAGGCTCTTGGCTTGGAGCTCTTTTCAGCCTAGAACTAAACTAAACTGCTTTCCCTTTTTTTCCTTTTACTCATGCTCACAGTAAGGTCCTTAGTCTGCGGTGATGAAATGCTCCTAGTTTGCCTGAGCATATGCAACTCATAGGTGTACTGGTGCTTCAACTGGAGTTTTCTCCAAGGCAAAAGGAGAACTCCTGCATCTTGTTTCCGTTAAAGGGATCTTTCATAAGCTTGTCAGGGCTATAAATCAGCATTTCTATGCTCTCACTCCTGATGGTCACACCCAACTGTGTTGCTCTGTTTCTCTCCATGGGCTGACAGTGGGTGGAAGCCAGCTAGTCTATCTTCAGCACTCTTACCCCAGATTATGTGAGATGAATGTATTTCTCATGTCATGCCTTGGAACTCGCATTCCCTGTTGACCCAGTTGGTGTTATGCACCTTTGGCTGGCTGCTGACTCCTGGGTAAGTGCACAGCTTGTACCCTGGTGCTATTTCTCTGCTGAGAAGATAGGGGTACCAGTCAGTAGTGACCCAAACCGGTGTCTGTGTCAACTGTTGCTTCTGTGGCTCAAGGAATGCTGTTGTACATCTGGCCTCTGTGCAAAGCAGTTAATGCAGGAGTACCTTAATACAGGAGTACCTGGAAAGCTGTGGCAGCGTTAGTACAGACACGCAGTGATGTGCCAGGGTGGGAGGGAGGGATGGTAACTGCTAGAATGCTGCTGTGAAATGACTGCATCCAGGGTGTTGCCAGATTGCCCAACGAGTGAGCACAGCGTGCGAGTGTGTTTGCCCTTGCACCACACAGAAATACTCAGGGGTGTGGGTCACTACTGACTGTATTAGTCCTACTGTGTACAAGTGGTGGCTCTTTACAGAGGTTTCTAAACTTTATTTCTGTGTATCTCAACTATTGCTGACTTACTGTAGAACATGTTTTTAAAAGCCCTGACTGCTTGTGTATGTAACAGTGTGATATGTAATGGTATTATTGTTTGTTTGCTCTTATAGGGATGACCCAGAAAATGATAACAGTGAGCTACCAACAGCTAAAGAATACTTCCGAGACCTCTATCATCGTGTGGATGTCATTTTCTGTGATAAAACCATCCCAAATGACCCAGGCTTTGTTGTTACTTTATCCAATAGGATGAATTACTTTCAGGCACGTGTCCTGTTTGTTTCTCTGCTTTTGTTTCCTTGTTCTGAAAGTAACTTTTGCACTAGTTCACAAGTGCATTGCATTATGCATACTTTTAGAAAAGAGTAGATCTGTTCTTGTACATTTTTTTGCATTGTGGTAATGAAAAATTTAAGGAAGCCACTAATGTTTGTGAGAAGAAAATGCTCTAAAACCCGCTGGTTTTATTAATAATGACTTTTTTGACAATAGGATTCTTTCTTGATAGGCCATTCTGTTCTGTCAGGGAAACAATACTCTAGTGATATTGTGCATCTGCTTTCTAAGTAATGTGTAAAACTTGCTAGGTTTGTTTGGCTGTTAAAAGGAAAATACCTTGAAAATCTAGTGGTACCTATTTTATGCTTGTAACAGCAGGAACAATGTTCAATTCATAGACCAGACTATTGCTTCTTAACATGTTGCTGTTCAATGCTCAGTAGCAGTAACAGATCAAACTTGCTGTGTTCTTGAAGGGTGACCTGAGTCTTTAGAAGAGGAAAATTGGCCAATGAAACTTTTTAAAAAAAGAAAATTAAAGTAAAGTTGGTCTGATCTCTTAAGAGCCTGGGTAGATTTGCCCCCCTACAGTCCTGCAGTTGCTTTTCTCAATGTTAAAAAAATCACTTCACAACAGACAGTTCATTTTCTGTCACCAAAGGCAGGAACTTCGAGCATCTGTATACTCAGGGGAGGTCAGGGATGACTTTTACCATCCTGTTCTCGTAATCTGCTTTTCAGCAACTTGCTTTCTCTCATTTCATTTTTACTTGAAGTGTAAGTTCTTTATAGCTTTGGGGTTTGATAAGGGAAAAATACGGACTCCCTATGTTTTTTGTGAGGCAGTGACATGAAATAATGGGACATGGGAATAGTGTGGTGATATTGCCCAGCAAGCTGACTTCATTGGAGGGAACTGAAGAACAGTGGGAATTTTCAAAGAGCAAGTCCTATGTATTTCCCCAATAATACTATATTTAAATGAAAGCAAAACAAACAACAGAAGGAGTAGAGCTGTCGTGGATTTTGTGGCCCTTTGGTGTTAGTGATTTGTTTTAATTATTTTTTTCTTCCTACTCTATCTTACTCTGTATTAACTGTTCAGAAGCTAAAGATAATAGTTTATTTTGCTTTGGGGAAGTAGACGTAGTGGGCGTCTCTCAGAATTTCAGTAGTATAATGCATTGATGTGTAATGAATGACTCTGTGATTGTAGAGCAATGTCACAACTGTCTGTAGTAATTCAGAACTTACCAAAAACTTTATTTGCAGGTTGCAAAGACAGTTGCGCAAAGGCTTAATACAGATCCAATGCTATTACAGTTTTTCAAGTCCCAAGGGTAAGAGGAATTTTCTGTGCCTAAACTATTCTTTTAAAATACTTATTATAGTATTTTATAGATAGGTGGCAGTTACTTTGTAGCTTTTCCAGGTAGTTAACTAACTCTTGACCAGTAAAGTCTTAGTGTTCTGGCATGCACAGCAAGCTGCACAATTTTAAGTGCTGCAATGAATGGCTCTAGACCCTCAAAGAATTGCACATTTTAATAGAGTTCCAAGTGTCACTGAAAAAAGATGGACTACTTTTTTATATAAAATCATTAATTGCTTCAAAACCTTACTGTATGGGACCAGATATTAAATTAATGTATGTGCTATTTCAGTGAATGCAGATTCCCAGAATGGGGGAGAGCAGTGCACATAAAAGCAGGATTTTTGCTGATTTTACAGGTTTAAATACAGAATTCCTCCAGTGATTATTTCCCTTCCTCCCCCAATGTCTGCAAATGAGATTTTGTGAAAATGACAATGATCTAAACAGTTCACATCTGCTAAAGGGACATTTCTGGTTAAAGTGGTGTTCTCAGGCACAGTTGTGTAAAATTGGATTTGAGTCTGCATAAAACTATAGCAGAAAACAGCATATTTGTAGTTACATATATATGCTGCAGGAATAATACACACAAAAATGACATGATCTTTTGTATTCATGTAGATTGCTCTTTATTAATCTGTAGGTATCTATCACCAATGAGTCTGTCATAATTTGAATAGCTCTTTATAGTTGGTAGTGCTGTGGTCACTCTGGAATTTGCTGTGTCATATGGCTCTACAAATTAACCTTTCACAGGCTAAAGCATGTGCTGCTGTACTAGTAGTTTCAGAGAATCATAGGTCTGCCAACCTGCAGCATTAAAGGTGAGCTTGTAAATGTCCAAGAGGGTTAACATGCACAGTGAGCAGTATTTCTGTTCCCATATGCTCACCTGTTTAGAAATGACTAAAGCACTGAATAGAATGCTGCTTAGGCTGTGCTAGCAATTATGTGAAGCTGGAAGCCAGGAATAAAAATGTACTTGGTACTTTGATTTACTGAGCAGTGATGAACTGTAAAGAGATATTCGTGTTTTTTCTTTTTCCTGCTGTAGTTATAGAGATGGCCCTGGTAATCCTCTTAGACATAATTATGAAGGTACTTTAAGAGATCTTCTGCAGTTCTTCAAGCCTAGGCAACCTAAGAAACTTTACTATCAACAGGTAAGAGTCTTTTATTTTTATTGGTGTGAATTAAAAAAAAAAGATAATTCTACCCTATACAAAGTTTGCCTAAAGTGTTTTTCTTTTCTTCCTTAAGCTCAAAATGAAAATAACAGATTTTGAAAACAGAAGAAGTTTTAAATGCATATGGCTAAATAGCCAATTTAGGGAAGAGGTGAGTGAGGCTGGCTGTTACACACTTGCTGTCGTTTCTGTGTCAAAGCTGGTATGGCTGTGATTATGGTTCACACACTGTTGTCCCTGAACAGCACAAAATTAGAACAAAGTTGTAGCTTATGTAAATTAAAAAAAAAAAACCCTCCCACAACCAAACCACCAAAACTCAATAACAAATAATTGTTTAAAAGTTGGAGCAGTTCTTAAAAATTAAGATAACACAGGTGTTCACTTTAGTCATTATTATCTTTTGAAGATGAATTTTTGATGAGGAATCTTCTGTTTTCTATGCTTTGTCTGTTTGCATTTCCAGATTTACTAACGATTTTCCTATTTCAAATTCCCTAGGAAATAACAGTATATCCAGATAAGCATGGGTGTGTGCGGGACCTGTTAGAAGAATGTAAAAAAGTTGTAGAACTCTCTGAAAAAGGTTCAGGGAAATTAAGGTAAAGCTGGAAGATTCTGATTTCTTTTGTGTGATCATGTGGCTTTTACACAGAAAAGTATCCACAGAATTTAAAATACTGTGGAAAACATTCCTAGCAAATGAAGTTTGGTACTGTGTTAAAAATGAAAAGCTTCTGGGTTCACATTGTTAAGGGAGTTCTTACTAACTAAGAATATAAATTTTTATATCATTGTTTTGTATTTCATTAAGTTACATCCTTGAGATGCGTAAGTTTCATCAATTGCATTTGTAGCCCTACAATGTAATAATCGTTTCCAATTCATGCTGTTCACTTTTCAAATGTTAAAAGTGGGGTCATTTAAAGAGAGTTTTAAAAATAATCTAAATTTAAAAAACCCTTTGTTTTGTAGTTGTATGTAATGGGGCTTTGTTTTGCCATGAGCCAGTAATTTAACTTCCTTTAACTTTACAGCTTAATTTTTACTAAAGACTGAATTTAAAGTTTTACAAATATGGTTGTAACATCTTTTTACATCCTGACTTCAGTAATCCTCAACGTTTGAGAAAGAAATGTTGCATTGATTAGGTTTTTTATTTTAATTTAATTTTTTTATGCTTTAACCTTTTTCCTATTTGTTTGTTTTTAAGGCTGCTAGAAATTGTAAGTTACAAAATAATTGGTGTCCATCAGGAAGACGAGCTGTTAGAGTGTTTGTCACCTGCAACAAGTCGAACGTTTCGAATAGAGGTAAATACTGCTTTCTTACAGAAACTTGAAAACTTGACTTCGAGAGAAGCAGCTCTCTGAAGTGATAATTCTCCTTTGCTGGATTCTGATTTTCAATAGCGTGATACATGCAGCAAGCTAGATTAAGTTATAATATGCATGTATTTTTAAAGATAGAAACTTCTAAGCTTTCTGTTTGTTCCATCTGCTTCCCTATAATGATTTCATTCTTGAATTTTTTTATGTATTTTTATTATTACATGTACACTTAGTAAGGGTTTGTGCATAGGTCATTTGCTGCCTTACCAATAATTCCAGTTTGAGGACTCATGATGTAAATGTTTATGCTTAGAACCTGCTTTCATACTCTAAAGTTGAGTTGTTTAGAAGACTTTGTTTCCTTTTCTGTTAAGTTTAAGCTTCTTAAGCCAAATTTGACACTTGCAATGTGATTTTATCTTTTTTAAACATTTCATCATTCAAATCTGTTAACTTGTCTCAAAGATCAGAAATTTAAAAAAAAACAAAAAGCTTCCAGTGTAAACTTAATGAGGAGATGACAAGAGAGACTGCTGTCAGCTACTACTACAGCCGACAGACGACTCTATGTCCAAAAAGCCATTTGAGAAAGCCAGGAGAGTATTTATTGAGTAAGGGAAGCTGAAATGCTGTCCTGCCAGGGGTGAGCAACTCCTCTAAAAAGACTCTGTCAAACTGCATGATTCTTTTGATTGCTTTCAAATAGACTTGTTTACATCAGTAACAGTACATGAGTTATGCTGTTAGTTATTTGGTAAGTTACTTTTTAGGGAAGTTTTAGCTGATTGCAGTTATGACTTTATGTCTGGATCTAGGAAATTCCTCTGGACCAGGTAGATATAGATAAAGAAAATGAGATGCTAATCACAGTGGCACATTTCCACAAAGAGGTTTTCGGGACATTTGGAATTCCATTCTTGCTGAGGATACACCAGGTACAGTATGCCTCCCTTTTTCTTCCAGTAGGATTATACTGATGATGTTTTAATAAAGTACTGTCATAGAAATTATAACAAGTGTATAGAAAAATATTGCTCTTGTATAAAAGGTTCTGCCCCATATATGCCTTTTTACACTTAAATCATTTGCCATCCCAGTTCTCTTTTACATATACAGACTGGTTTGTGTTTCAGTGAGCGTGTGCAATATCTAGAAACTATGCCTGAGGACTTGAAATGCCATTAAAACAATACTACCCTCGACCCCCTGCAGAACTTTCCTTCACCTCTCCAACAAGACAGAATCCTATTTCTAGTACCACTTTAGTAACCATGGTGCAAACTTGTTGGCAAAAGTGGCTAGGAAATGGTTGCTTGGTTTCTTACTGAGACACGTGATGATGAAAAATGAGTTTGCTTCCTTTAGCATTTTCTAAGATGACTTTGCATTTCCTAGCTTCTGTGATTTGATCTGCTTTATCTTCTAGGGCTAGAAGCAAATACAAGCATTCTGAAAGCTTGATTTCAATTCTTAAGTTTTTATGTGGTGCTGCTCCAGCTGAATGTCACAGAGATTCTTTTAATATCAGAGTGTGTATTTCTAGGGGCAGTTAGCAATTTGCTTCTAAACTAACTTTCATTAGTGTGTGTGAAAATTACATACGTTTCCTAAAGGTTTGGGAATGAGAAATATGTCCACATCTCTGCATCTCCTAGAATTCTACTGTATTTCTGTATTTTTTTTATCAATGTGGAGTAAAACCTGCATGTTGATTTCTAGTGGAAACCATTTGCAGTGCTTCTATGACAGTGTATGTGTGTGTGTGTGTGTGTATAATTGATCTTTAAGTTGATGGTATCCATCACTTTTTTTGGCAGTTTACATACACAGCATGCAGAAACAAACAACATCAGGTTACTGATTGAGTGGGAGCATCACAGGTGTAGCGACTTTTAAAAAGAAATATGCTTAGAAAAGATATGTAAAAAAACTGGTTGGGGTTTTTTTCCAAATTCTGGTTTTGCCACTAATATTCTAACTTTGTTTCTTAACTTCAGCGTGACTTGCACGTATCACTAGCAGTGCTTGGTTGATCTATGGGACAGTTACTGATTCATGATTATGCAGAGACTTAAAGTGGATGAGCTTACAGCAAGTTTTGTGTTGTAACTCTGTATTTTAGAGGATGATGTTGACACTTGGTGTAGTTTTGCAAGTAACTGAGAGCTTAAGGCAACGTATTTCAATGAAGTTTGAAGCGGGATATACTAACAGCATCCCTATATTTTTCTGATACTGAAAATTTTGTTGAAACTTTCAGGGTGAGCACTTCAGAGAGGTTATGAAGCGGATTCAGACAATGCTGGACATACAAGAAAAAGAATTTGAAAAGGTAATGGCAAATTATGAGAGTTTATTGATGATTATAGGCCCTAAAGGAGTTTATTTTAAGTTGAAATACCACAGATTTGGGATAAGTGTAAATTTTGATCAATTGAACAGTTGTTTGACTTAATAATGCTGTTTCTGAGAATAATTAGGTAGGATGTGTAGAAGTGTTCTTGTCATGCATCTAAAGAGATTCTTGGCAAAACATTGAAGTAACCTATGAAAGTTTAGATAGTGCAGGACCCCTAGAGGCCACTCACTTCAGGTTCCTGCTCGGAGCAGAACTAGCTTAAAGTTAAGTCAGGTTGCTCAGGGTTTTGAAAACTGGCAGGGATGGGAATTGTGTCATGTTCTGGACACTGTGTGTTAGAGCATTACCACAGTCATTGTGAAGACTTTGGTTTTCCTTATACGTAATCAGAATTTTTCATTTTGCAACTTGTAATGGTCGCCTGTTGTCTTTTTGCTGTACAGCTCTTTGAGAAAAGTCTGTTTCTGTGTAAAATCCCACAGTTGGTGGAGGACTGGGTGCCCCTTTTCCCCTTTTCTTTGGGCTAAATCCATTTCCCTTAACTTCTTGTATGTTCCATCCCCCAACTGTCTTGCTGGACTTGCTGCAGTTTGTTACTATCTCTTAGGGCCTGAACCTGGACACAGTACTGCAGAAGCAGGTTCATGATTTCCTGAGCATTCATTTTATCCCATTATGCAGGTTGTTGATGACAATTTTAAGCAGGATTGGCCTTTACCAACCTCTGAAGAATACTACTTACAGTGAGCTGCAAGTTAGACTATGAAATTAGACTTGAAGGCTTTATTTTAATGTGGTATCTTACTAGCTGCCTTTTTTTCCCCCTTTTCATAGTTTAAATTTGCAATTGTAATGATGGGCCGACACCAATATCTCAATGAAGATGAGTATGAAGTGAACTTGAAAGACTTTGAGCCCCAACCTGGTGAGTTGTTAGATAACCTCACTATTCTTTTGACCTGCTGAAGTTGCTCTGCCAGTTGTTGTAATGAGATTATCCTTAATTCAGGATGCAGAAATAGTTTGTTCTTTGTATATAAAATATATGTAATAAATAAGCAAGTATTTATATACACTTGTGCACACACTTAAGTGTATATGTTAGCCTGAGAATTTGTATTTTATAGGCATACAAATAACTAAATCTGTTTCCTTCTGAGTTGAAAGTTTGCATTTGAGTGACTAAATGGGTCAATATCAATATTGACATACTTTTCAGAAGAGAGTAACAATGTCAGTTGTTCCTTATCTGTACTGTCCATCTGCTCCCTTGTATGTTTGATTCTCACATTGTTACTGGAGTAACATTTTGTTACTCATTTTGTTGCATTAAGGTGCATTATCATAAGATCCTTATTTTGAATGTGCTGCAAAGAGATATTTGAACTCTCATTCACTGAAGTTCTTTATCTTCTTTGTTCTTGATATCTTCAATGCATCTGGAGAATCTAACAGGAATATTGCATATGTGAATAGGAGGCTGTTTAGATTATTTTCCTAAAAGCTGATCCACCAAGGTACAAATGCAGCTGTGTTCTGAATTTGTCTGTGGATGGTCTACCATCTTGTTTACTTGGCTGATGTTTAAAGCCGTATTCTGGGAGGGATTTACACATAGGGGAAACTAGGTTAATAATTCAAGAATTCCACCACAGTGGAACTTGAGAGTTTCAGTTGGGAATGGCACTATTGAATCCTGCAGTCAGGGCTCTGTTGAAAGCCTTGAATTCACTGGGGTTTTTGCCCCCTAGTTTAGCTGAGTGTTCCTTTTTGTGAGCTGCTCTGTCTGGTAGAAATGAGATCGAGGACACCTTGCTCTCTGCAGTTCTGTTTTTCTGACAGTCATGAGCTCTGGTGGTTGTTGGCAGGTTATGCTAGGGCCAAACTTTCACTCTTTGTTTTTTTGGGGTTTTGTTTTTTTTTCCAAGCTGTATTTTGGATTTATGTAACAGTTGTAAAGAAATCCTGTAACTGTTCCTTTATTTCAAAACCCACAGAGGGCAAGACCTATACTGTTACTGAGTACTTTGCAGGAACCTAGCTAAACATTCTCTGGTTGTGGTATGTTACACAGCCAGGTTTATGGCTGTGAATACAAGAGGACTTGCCAAAGCTTTGAATGCCTGCATCTATCTGCACAAGTCATCTGTGAGCAGAGGCATGTGTCACTGCAGGGACCTCTTTTTCTGCACTAGCTGTGAGGAGTCTCTGGATGACGAACTCGGGGGTGGACATTTCTCCATGGGCAGATAAACTCTCTCTTGTGTGCTCAGAGCAGGCAGAGTCCTGATTTTATTCTGTGAGTCATCTTCCATAGGGGAAGGCAATAGTCTGAAACTGTTGGACATTCTGAACAAAGCAGAGCCAGTATGGCCAAAACAGTACGAAAGACTAACCAGGTAACTAGGCCAAAAGTACAGAACATGGCAGAAACTGGAAAAGGGAAAACTTGAACTGTTTGTAGGAGTTGTAGGGAATGAGGTATTAAGGGGCTTTAAGAGCTCACGGGAAGTTGCCCCTTTGATAGAATTCATCCCACCACCCCTGCAATTCTTGTATGGGGTGATATGATACACTTATGCCTTTTTATCTAAGTAGTATTTTAAGGAGCGGGGCTCACATATTTCTACAAATACCAAATTTGAACACATGCTGGACTGATTAAACCAAAGCTTTGGCATTGTCTAATTTGATTGATGTAGCTGATGGCAATAGTTTCCATCTGCTTTTACAAAGATGCACTCTAGCAACAATTGTCCAGGCACTAAGTGTAGGACTTAAACTGTTTCTTTAAAAGACATTCAGGTGATCTCAGCAAGATTGGCAATTCTGTTTTATGTTTGGCATTGACTATTATGTCAAACAAAATGACAGACTCTTTTGATTGAAGAAAACATATCCAAAAATGCCGATGCAGGCAACCAGAAAGGTCAAGTGTTTTATGCTTTAGTGGTTGCAGTTGATGGCTTTGAATGTAGGAGTGTGCTTTTCTTGCTGGGGGGCTATTTAGTTTCTGCCTTTATCATTTCACTTCAAAGCACATGTGATGCTCTGCATTGAGGACATCTTAAAAGAGAATTTTTCCCATTTGCAAGAAGTCTTTGGACTGTGGATTTTCATGAAAAATGGTGGTAGATAAAACTCTATTGGGTTGAACAAGAGAAAAGAAATCTGTATGTTTTCTGTACAGTCTGAGTATGACTAATTTTTTTTCCTCAGAAGATAGAGGTCAGTTACATGATATGTTAACTGATTATTTGCATTTTACATGAATTCAACAAACATTTCCATATCAGGTGATGAGACTAAATTAATAGAGCAGAGAGAATTTCTAGTATGGCAGAGTGTATGTTGTCATAGTTGGATGCTGAATGCCTTCCTGTTTCAGAGGCTCAGCACTTTGGTGGAAGCTGATATTTTGATGTGCCTGTGGCCATACATTATAACAGTAGTTCTCTTTAGCACCCATTTCACTGCTGTAAACTCCTGTAACTGACTGAAGAAGAATGAACCAGCTGCCTGATCCAGAAACTGCTGTCAAATGTGTCACTGGAAGGAAAGCAGTGGCAAGGAATGCCAGCCTGTTGGCTGTGGACTATAGGACTTTTCTGCAGCCCTCTTCCACACCTTGGGATTCCTTGCAAACTGTGAACAGGGCACACAGGAGTAGTTTGTGTAAAGGAAACTTTCCAGTTTAGTCTTAAAACTTACTATTTTTTTTCTCTCTTTTCTTTTCTAGGCAACATGTCTCATCCAAGGCCATGGCTAGGGCTTGACCATTTCAATAAAGCCCCAAAGAGAAGTCGCTACACTTACCTTGAAAAAGCTATTAAGATCCATAACTGACTTACTTAACCAGATTGTCAAGGCAAGGGACAAAAATAAGTGTGTGTGTGCACCTTTTTAACAACTGTAGAACTTTGGTACACGTGCACTATATCTGAAGTCTTCAGCAAGAGGATTTGCTGCTGATGTTAATTTTATTTTGTTGAGGCTGTTCAGTTTGGCTTCTCTGTATCTATTGACTGCCCTTTTTGAGCAAAATGAAGGTGTTTTTATAAAGCTTGGATGCCAATGAGAGTTATTTTATGGTAAACATAATGCAAGGCAATTGTCAGCATAATGAGGGAAGAGTTTAGTAGAACAGTTGACATTGGCAAAATATTTGTCTGTAGTACGTTTATAGATGGCATAAGCTGGCTGGCTGCCCATCCCAGTATGGTGTTCACCATCACTGCAGCTAGTAAGTCTTATGTTTAGACTCACATCAGATTTATTTCCTTCAGTTATACTTTAAATGACATTTTTGTGCATTTGTAAATGCAAAAAACTCACATCATCAATAAATAGCAATCTCTACTTCATTGTGTACATTGTTGGCACTTATTCGGGATTTTTGTCTCCTCCAGCTGCATAGAATCTTTTTTAATAAACTAGTTTTCGTTTAATTTAGTCACTACTTTGCGTCCCGTTTTGCCAAGTGGATGCCCTGAGTCCTAAAAAGAAAGATATTTGGGTCTTTTTATTAAATTTCCAACCATTGATAAACACTGTTGCGATTTATTATGCCATCTTCTGGCAAATAGAATGACACTCAAAAGTTGGCAAAAGCAAGTGAAAAGATTATAAATACCATTAATTTAGTTGCCATGGGAAGAGATGGGGAAAACACAAGAACTAGCCTTTTAGCACAGAGGGCATGCTCACTAGTGTTTAGTAAGCTGTTGACTTTGTATAAAAAAGGAGGAAAATAAAAAAAAAAAAAAGAAAAAAAAGAAAAATGAAATTGTATATTTAATGAATGAACATGTACAATTTAACACATGGAGGTTAATTTTATTGGGTGAGTCTGCAAGTGAATTTCACTGATGTTGATATTCATTGTGTGTAGTTTTATTTCAGTCCCCAGACTGCTTCCTTTTCTTTTGGAGCTAATGCCAGCCGCGTGTCTAGTTTTGAGTGCAGTAAAGATAGAATCAGCAATTCACACTTAATTTTACATTCTTTTCCAGTATTTTATTTTGTTTCTGTAGCCGCAGTGTACAACAACTCTTCCTGTATATTGCCTTTTTTTGCTGGAAAATGTTGTATGTTGAATAAAATTTTCTATAAAATTTTTTTCGGTGAGTGATGACATGGACATTGAAGAAGATTTTTGCTCTCCTTGGAAATAGAGTTTTGGGAACTGGTTTCATTTGTGAGGTTTTGCTAAAGGTGTGGTGTTCTGTTTTGTTTCGTTTTCTTAAGTGTTAGAAATTGTGTAACCCTCGTGTTGTTTGTTTTGGGGAAAATTTGTGGGGTTTTGTTTCATTGTTTTGGGTTTGGAGGGGTTTTTTGGTTTCGCTTTTGGTTTTTACCTCCTAACTAGTCAAATCTGAGCTTAGTCAATAAAAGGTTTTCCAGGGAGGAGCCATGTACAAATAAGACAAATGGAAGAACTTATTTTACTAGTTCGTTTGTAAAGCTTGTAGTAGAGTCTTTGTGGTAGACTTGACTCTGCCTGCCTGTACAAAATTTTGTAGTCCAGATTCTCAAGTCTAATACTATAAGTGGTGTAAAGTGAAATCTGGAGTCTCTAAAGGTAAGCTCCCTTAATAGAGTGATAGATTCCTACTGTAATGTGTTCCCTGTATTCATAACCAAAACAGAAAATGCTTAGAAGCTTGCATTTCTCAGACCTGTCAGTAAACATTTAGTAGGGGTTGAGTACATGTGATGGCCTTTATACCTTTTTCTGAGATGGATTCTTATTACTGAAAACACCAGCAAGGATTTTTAAATTAAATTTTAAGATCTAATTCGTTGTTTTAGCTTTAAAATGAATTAATCACCGAAGTTTTAGGCATGTTTGTATTTATTTTTAATTTATATCTTGCAGTGCTTTTAACTGCCTCTGATTTCCAGTCAAGGCTTTTCTTTTTTTTTTTTGTTACCTGAGTGCAGAGGTTCCAGGTAGAGGGAAGTGCTTAAATGACTTGCCATAGCTGGATAAAGTTTTCCTTTAATTTGTATTTGCATTGAAGTGGTGAGAATTACAACCCCATCCAAGTGGTGTGTTCTTATTAGTACTTGGATTGTCTCTGCAGGCTTTCAGCAAATGTCAGGATTTGCATTCAAAACACTTCTGTAAAATCAGAGACTGTGGTCAGCAGTAGTAAGCCCTAATTATGTTTTGTGACTTTAATGTTACAGTAACTGATCTAAAATTGAGCTTGTAGCCGAATGTCACTGATTTTTCACATTCATTTATAGGATGTTGGCAGCTTTTAGGAAATACCTTAAGAAATCACAATACTTCCTATTTCAGAAGAGAATACCACTAACAAAGTAAATTTTGGGTGCCTTTTGATTTTTAGATGACTAGTTTTAATGTGCTTCAGTGTTTGTGCTATTCCCTCACATTCAGGCATTGCAGATGCAGTTCTCAGTTACTGAAGTTTTTTATGAAAAAATAAAATATTTTTTTTTTTTTTTGAGCACAAGTAACTTGTTAATCAAAAGTGGAAACACCTACGAAGAGAAGAGGAAGATGGGAGGTTTTCTCAGGTGCAGTATGTTTAGTTCATTCTAAAAAAATTACAGGAATAGAGTCCTCAAAATTACCATTCTTTCGATTTTTATTCAGATTTTGGAATTATCTGGATAATAGTGAATGCATTAAATTAAGCTAATGATAATATAAGTGTTAAGCAATAAGGATGTAATTTCATGGTACAGAGCATCAGAGCATCGTGATGTTAATGGCCCATCTGAATTCTCCCTACGAAAATAGCAAGCATTATTCCTGTAGATTTACATAGTGCCTTTTATCCTAAAGGAGTCCAAAGCATTCTGTGAGATCTAAGCAAATCACACCAGTGACATAGCTGCTGATTAGAGAGTGACAGCCAACCAAACACCCTGTGTACAAGAAGGCTTACTGAGCAACACCGGGACAAACCTGTGCTGCCCCAGGATGCATTGGAGGGATCGGGCCCATGTTGTGCCGCAGGATGTGCCACGCGTGCAGTGCCTCCCGCGTACTGGATCTACCTCAGCTGCTGCCACTCCGGAGCTGGCACGCCAGCATCCCGCCCGCATCCCATCCAGCATCCCGCTGGAGCTCGGATCCCCCTGTCCTGTGGGCTCTGTGCTGGCTGCAGGCGTCAGTGCACAAATCCAAGCTATGCCGTGGTTTTGCTATTTAATATCCTTTGTGAGAAATCATTTTCTGTAGGAACTGTATATATTGTAAATAAAGTAGACTAGGATAAACACTGCATTGGTGTCTTGTCTGTTCATTTTAGAGAAGATTGGGAGTGAAAGCTAATGAGTCGCTCTGAAGTCAGGGTAATTTTGGTTAGACCAAGGAGATAAATTTTGCAAAATTCAGCTGACCTGTGTGTTAAGAATGACATTCACAGCATAGGGAGAGCTGGCCACAAGGCAAATGTTGACTACTGTGGCAGTTTCCAGTTTCTGAACTCTTGTTTTTTCTTGGAGGAACTAAACAAGGATTTGGACATTAAGGCAGAGAGCGTCAGTGTTTGGTGTGTGAATGCTGTGGTGTCATTTATTGATGGCTTTTAAACCAGCCTGATCTTTAGGATCAGAAAAAGGGGAAATACGTGTGATATGCCCGAATCTGGTTTCAAAGCTGTGCTCAACATCATTTCTGTCCCAGGTGATGTTGGAGTTAGCTATGTACCTAGCACAGCAGCAGTAAATTACATTTGCCAACCACCTGCATTTTTTTATTAAATACTGGTGTAAACTGTTGTTTAAACACATCCAACTATTGGTGTAAAAATGTTCTAACTACTGCTGTTAAATGATTCCTGCACATCTTAAATCATATAAATAATTTCTTATGTATATATTCATGTGGGTTTCTGTTCTGGCACCTTTTCTCCTAAACATTACTGGTTCAATGCATTATTTACCACTACTTAACAGCAAAGCTTGCTGTTTCACAGCCAGTTTTTACAACGGAGAAAAATCTTAACATTTAAAAATAATGTGTGAAATGGCGTGAAACCTGTTGGGCCAACGTCTCCATGGCTGCTCATGGATTTAATCATTGTGCTATTATTTCACTCTAGGCTGGAGGAGATTGGGTCCCCAGTGGATGGAGCGTTACTGACCTGCTACAACAGAAGACACTTGGAATTGTACCACTGGGTTGGGAGGTGGAATGTATCAGCCTGGATAGAAATGCTTCCACTGAGGAATTGCGCTGCCAAGCCTGTGTGCCTCTTGGAGGCTGTGAGCTTCTAAGTGTGCAAATACACCAGTAACGCACACGGGTGATGGGCAGTAGGTTTCTACGTGGCTTGCTTTGGCCGCTGCTGTGCTGAGGTCCTGAGGAGGGCTGGGGCTGCTCCAGGCGCTATTTCGTGGTCCGTGATGCTCATCAGCACCGGTTGGCCCATCGAGCTGCAGAGGTGTGGAGTGCCCAGTCATGCTGTGCTTGCTCTGCAGACAGTTCGTGCTTGGCTGGTAGCCACGGCTTCCTTCAGCAGCGTCCCTCCGTGCTGCTGGTCTCGCCTCCACCAGAGCA